>NC_069499.1:573353392-573608392 GCF_027579735.1 Bombina bombina
GATATTATCAGAGTTGATGTCAGGTTTATGTCTCTAGCTATTTTAGCTAGAAGAGCTTTATGGCTTAAAACTTGGAATGCTGATATGTCTTCTAAATCGACTCTACTTTCCATTTCTTTCCAGTGTAACAAATTATTTGGTTCTCAGTTGGATTCTATATATCAACTGTTACTGGTGGGAAAGGAACTTTTTTACCACAGGATAAAAAAATCTAAGGGTAAAAACAGGGCTAATAATCGTTTTCGTTCCTTTCGTTTCAACAAAGAACAAAAACCTGATCCTTCATCCTCAGGAGCAGTTTCAGTTTGGAAACCATCTCCAGTCTGGAATAAATCCAAGCCTTCTAGAAAAGCAAAGCCAGCCTCTAAGTCCACATGAAGGTGCGGCCCTCATTCCAGCTCAGCTGGTAGGGGGCAGGTTACGTTTTTTTCAAAGAAATTTGGATCAATTCTGTTCACAATCTTTGGATTCAGAACATTGTTTCAGAAGGGTACAGAATTGCTTTCAAGATAAGACCTCCTGCAAAGAGATTTCTTTCATGTAATTAGCAAGAGTCCATGAGCTAGTGACGTATGGGATATACATTCCTACCAGGAGGGGCAAAGTTTCCCAAACCTCAAAATGCCTATAAATACACCCCTCACCACACCCACAATTCAGTTTTACAAACTTTGCCTCCGATGGAGGTGGTGAAGTAAGTTTGTGCTAGATTCTACGTTGATATGCGCTCCGCAGCAAGTTGGAGCCCGGTTTTCCTCTCAGCGTGCAGTGAATGTCAGAGGGATGTGAGGAGAGTATTGCCTATTTGAATGCAGTGATCTCCTTCTACGGGGTCTATTTCATAGGTTCTCTGTTATCGGTCGTAGAGATTCATCTCTTACCTCCCTTTTCAGATCGACGATATACTCTTATATATACCATTACCTCTGCTGATTTTCGTTTCAGTACTGGTTTGGCTTTCTACAAACATGTAGATGAGTGTCCTGGGGTAAGTAAATCTTATTTTCTGTGACACTCTAAGCTATGGTTGGGCACTTTGTTTATAAAGTTCTAAATATATGTATTCAAACATTTATTTGCCTTGACTCAGAATGTTCAACTTTCCTTATTTTTCAGACAGTCAGTTTCATATTTGGGATAATGCATTTGATTTAATCATTTTTTCTTACCTTCAAAAATTTGACTCTTTTTCCCTGTGGGCTGTTAGGCTCGCGGGGGCTGAAAATGCTTCATTTTATTGCGTCATTCTTGGCGCAAAAATTATTTTCCGTTTCCGGCGTCATACGTGTCGCCGGAAGTTGCGTCATTTTTTGACGTTATTTTGCGCCAAAAATGTCGGCGTTCCGGATGTGGCATCATTTTTGGCGCCAAAAGCATTTAGGCGCCAAATAATGTGGGCGTCTTATTTGGCGCTAAAAAATATGGGCGTCGCTTTTGTCTCCACATTATTTAAGTCTCATTTTTCATTGCTTCTGGTTGCTAGAAGCTTGTTCTTTGGCATTTTTTCCCATTCCTGAAACTGTCATTAAGGAATTTGATCAATTTTGCTTTATATGTTGTTTTTTCTCTTACATATTGCAAGATGTCTCACGTTGCATCTGAGTCAGAAGATACTACAGGAAAATCGCTGTCTAGTGCTGGATCTACCAAAGCTAAGTGTATCTGCTGTAAACTTTTGGTAGCTATTTCTCCGGCTGTTGTTTGTATTAATTGTCATGACAAACTTGTTAATGCAGATAATATTTCCTTTAGTAAAGTACCATTGTCTGTTGCAGTTCCTTCAACATCTAAGGTGCAGAATGTTCCTGATAATATAAGAGATTTTGTTTCTGAATCCATCAAGAAGGCTATGTCTGTTATTTCTCCTTCTAGTAAACGTAAAAAATCTTTTAAAACTTCTCTCCCTACAGATGAATTTTTAAATGAACATCATCATTCTGATTCTGATGACTCTTCTGGTTCAGAGGATTCTGTTTCAGAGATTGATGCTGATAAATCTTCATATTTATTTAAAATGGAATTTATTCGTTCTTTACTTAAAGAAGTACTAATTGCTTTAGAAATAGAGGATTCTGGTCCTCTTGATACTAATTCTAAACGTTTAGATAAGGTATTTAAATCTCCTGTGGTTATTCCAGAAGTTTTTCCTGTTCCTAATGCTATTTCTGCAGTAATTTCCAAAGAATGGGATAAATTGGGTAATTCATTTATTCTGTCTAAACGTTTTAAGCAATTATATCCTGTACCGTCTGACAGGTTAGAATTTTGGGACAAAATCCCTAAAATTGATGGGGCTATTTCTACCCTTGCTAAACGTACTACCATTTCTACGTCAGATGGTACTTCGTTTAAAGATCCTTTAGATAGGAAAATTGAATCCTTTCTAAGAAAAGCTTATCTGTGTTCAGGTAATCTTCTTAGATCTGCTATATCATTGGCTGATGTTGCTGCAGCTTCAACTTTTTGGTTGGAAACTTTAGCGCAACAAGTAACAAATCATGATTCTCATGATATTATTATTCTTCTTCAGCATGCTAATAATTTTATCTGTGATGCCATTTTTTATATTATCAGAGTTGATGTCAGGTTTATGTCTCTAGCTATTTTAGCTAGAAGAGCTTTATGGCTTAAGACTTGGAATGCTGATATGGCTTCTAAATCAACTCTACTTTCCATTTCTTTCCAGGGTAACAAATTATTTGGTTCTCAGTTGGTTTCTATTATCTCAACTGTTACTGGTGGGAAAGGAACTTTTTTACCACAGGATAAAAAATCTAAAGGTAAAAACAGGGCTAATAATCGTTTTCGTTCCTTTCGTTTCAACAAAGAACAAAAGCCTGATCCTTCATCCTCAGGAGCAGTTTCAGTTTGGAAACCATCTCCAGTCTGGAATAAATCCAAGCCTGCTAGAAAGGCAAAGCCTGCTTCTAAGTCCACATGAAGGTGCGGCCCTCATTCCAGCTCAGCTGGTAGGGGGCAGGTTACGTTTTTTCAAAGAAATTTGGATCAATTCTGTTCACAATCTTTGGATTCAGAACATTGTTTCAGAAGGGTACAGAATTGGTTTCAAGATGAGACCTCCTGCAAAGAGATTTTTTCTTTCCCGTGTCCCAGTAAATCCAGTGAAAGCTCAAGCATTTCTGAATTGTGTTTCAGATCTAGAGTTGGCTGGAGTAATTATGCCAGTTCCAGTTCCGGAACAGGGGATGGGGTTTTATTCAAATCTCTTCATTGTACCAAAGAAGGAGAATTCCTTCAGACCAGTTCTGGATCTAAAAATATTGAATCGTTATGTAAGGATACCAACGTTCAAGATGGTAACTGTAAGGACTATCTTGCCTTTTGTTCAGCAAGGGAATTATATGTCCACAATAGATTTACAGGATGCATATCTGCATATTCCGATTCATCCAGATCATTATCAGTTCCTGAGATTCTCTTTTCTGGACAAGCATTACCAGTTTGTGGCTCTACCGTTTGGCCTAGCTACAGCTCCAAGAATTTTTACAAAGGTTCTCGGTGCCCTTCTGTCTGTAATCAGAGAACAGGGTATTGTGGTATTTCCTTATTTGGACGATATCTTGGTACTTGCTCAGTCTTTACATTTAGCAGAATCTCATACGAATCGACTTGTGTTGTTTCTTCAAGATCATGGTTGGAGGATCAATTTACCAAAAAGTTCATTGATTCCTCAGACAAGGGTAACCTTTCTGGGTTTCCAGATAGATTCAGTGTCCATGACTCTGTCTTTAACAGACAAGAGACGTCTAAAATTGATTTCAGCTTGTCGAAACCTTCAGTCACAATCATTCCCTTCGGTAGCCTTATGCATGGAAATTCTAGGTCTTATGACTGCTGCATCGGACGCGATCCCCTTTGCTCGTTTTCACATGCGACCTCTTCAGCTCTGTATGCTGAATCAATGGTGCAAGGATTACACAAAGATATCTCAATTAATATCTTTAAAACCGATTGTTCGACACTCTCTAACGTGGTGGACAGATCACCATCGTTTAATTCAGGGGGCTTCTTTTGTGCTTCCGACCTGGACTGTAATTTCAACAGATGCAAGTCTCACAGGTTGGGGAGCTGTGTGGGGATCTCTGACGGCACAAGGAGTTTGGGAATCTCAGGAGGTGAGATTACCGATCAATATTTTGGAACTCCGTGCAATTTTCAGAGCTCTTCAGTTTTGGCCTCTTCTGAAGAGAGAATCGTTCATTTGTTTTCAGACAGACAATGTCACAACTGTGGCATACATCAATCATCAAGGAGGGACTCACAGTCCTCTGGCTATGAAAGAAGTATCTCGAATTTTGGTTTGGGCGGAATCCAGCTCCTGTCTAATCTCTGCGGTTCATATCCCAGGTGTAGACAATTGGGAAGCGGATTATCTCAGTCGCCAAACGTTGCATCCGGGCGAATGGTCTCTTCACCCAGAGGTATTTCTTCAGATTGTTCAAAGGTGGGAACTTCCAGAAATAGATCTGATGGCGTCTCATCTAAACAAGAAACTTCCCAGATATCTGTCCAGATCCCGGGATCCTCAGGTGGAGGCAGTGGATGCATTATCACTTCCTTGGAAGTATCATCCTGCCTATATCTTTCCGCCTCTAGTTCTTCTTCCAAGAGTAATCTCCAAGATTCTGAAGGAATGCTCGTTTGTTCTGCTGGTAGCTCCGGCATGGCCTCACAGGTTTTGGTATGCGGATCTTGTCCGGATGGCCTCTTGCCAACCGTGGACTCTTCCGTTAAGACCAGACCTTCTGTCACAAGGTCCTTTTTTCCATCAGGATCTGAAATCCTTAAATTTAAAGGTATGGAGATTGAACGCTTGATTCTTGGTCAAAGAGGTTTCTCTGACTCTGTGATTAATACTATGTTACAGGCTCGTAAATCTGTATCTAGAGAGATATATTATAGAGTCTGGATGACTTATATTTCTTGGTGTCTTTTTCATCATTTTTCTTGGCATTCTTTTAGAATACCGAGAATTTTACAGTTTCTTCAGGATGGTTTAGATAAGGGTTTGTCTGCAAGTTCCTTGAAAGGACAAATCTCTGCTCTTTCTGTTCTTTTCCACAGAAAGATTGCTATTCTTCCTGATATTCATTGTTTTGTACAAGCTTTGGTTCGTATAAAACCTGTCATTAAGTCTATTTCTCCTCCTTGGAGTTTGAATTTGGTTCTGGGAGCTCTTCAAGCTCCTCCGTTTGAACCTATGCATTCATTGGACATTAAATTACTTTCTTGGAAAGTTTTGTTCCTTTTGGCCATCTCTTCTGCCAGAAGAGTTTCTGAATTATCTGCTCTTTCTTGTGAGTCTCCTTTTCTGATTTTTCATCAGGATAAGGCGGTGTTGCGAACTTCTTTTGAATTTTTACCTAAAGTTGTGAATTCCAACAACATTAGTAGAGAAATTGTGGTTCCTTCATTATGTCCTAATCCTAAGTATTCTAAGGAGAAATCATTGCATTCTTTGGATGTTGTTAGAGCTTTGAAATATTATGTTGAAGCTACTAAATCTTTCCGAAAGACTTCTAGTCTATTTGTTATCTTTTCCGGTTCTAGAAAAGGCCAGAAAGATTCTGCCATTTCTTTGGCATCTTGGTTGAAATCTTTAATTCATCATGCCTATGTCGAGTCGGGTAAAACTCCGCCTCAAAGGATTACAGCTCATTCTACTAGGTCAGTTTCTACTTCCTGGGCGTTTAGGAATGAAGCTTCGGTTGATCAGATTTGCAAAGCAGCAACTTGGTCCTCTTTGCATTCTTTTACTAAATTCTACCATTTTGATGTATTTTCTTCTTCTGAAGCAGTTTTTGGTAGAAAAGTACTTCAGGCAGCGGTTTCAGTTTGAATCTTCTGCTTATGTTTTTCATTAAACTTTATTTTGGGTGTGGATTATTTTCAGCAGGAATTGGCTGTCTTTATTTTTATCCCTCCCTCTCTAGTGACTCTTGCGTGGAAAGATCCACATCTTGGGTAGTCATTATCCCATACGTCACTAGCTCATGGACTCTTGCTAATTACATGAAAGAAAACATAATTTATGTAAGAACTTACCTGATAAATTCATTTCTTTCATATTAGCAAGAGTCCATGAGGCCCGCCCTTTTTTGTGGTGGTTATGATTTTTTTGTATAAAGCACAATTATTCCAATTCCTTATTTTATATGCTTTCGCACTTTTTTCTTATCACCCCACTTCTTGGCTATTCGTTAAACTGATTTGTGGGTGTGGTGAGGGGTGTATTTGTAGGCATTTTGAGGTTTGGGAAACTTTGCCCCTCCTGGTAGGAATGTATATCCCATACGTTACTAGCTCATGGACTCTTGCTAATATGAAAGAAATGAATTTATCAGGTAAGTTCTTTCATAAATTATGTTTTTTCATTAAAAATTAAAAAAAAAAAAATTATATAAAAAAAACTAATATTTTGTGTTCTAAAAGGCAAATAACAGTTTATATTGATTTAAAACAAATATTACCTTTCTGATTACAGTGCTGCACTATCATTCTGAGGGTACTATGCATAGAAAAGTATTAACTACCTTTAGGTTGTTTGTATAAGCTGTATTATGACATGTAAAATGTGTCTAAATGACATGAGATTGTTGTTTACACTTGTTTTCATCCCAACTCCAAACTGTCCCATTTTACAGATACAAATATTCTTAAATCCAAACCCTTTCTGGTCCCAAGCAGTTTGTATAAAGGGTTTAGTACCTGTACCTTTGTGGGGCCCAAAACAATTTTGCACTAGGGCCCTCTATTGTGTAGGTTCATTACTGGATGTCTAACCTAATGGTTAGAACTCTAAAATATTTTGAATCTGCTAAGGATACCAGGAAAACTGCTAATCTTTTAAAATCCCAGAATAGGCCATAAAGCTTCTATGTGTCTTTGGTTATCTTGATTTTCACTGCATCTCAGTGTTTGAGTTGAGGTAGGACATTCTTCCTTTTAATGCAATGCTACTAGAGTTATGGCTTCCTACTTGGCTCATTAACATGAACAGTTTTGTAAAGCAGCAACCAGGTCTTCCTTGCATGTTGTCACTGCATTTTGTTTGCATGTTCAAAGGCAGCTTTTGGAAGGAATATCTTACTGACTTCCAAAGACTGTTTCCCAACCCTATCCTTCACAAAAGTAGGCTTGGTTATATACTGAAGTAACATGATTTAACAATTGAATAAATCAGTATATTAACACTTAGGGCCCAATGGTAAATGGATTGCCGCAGTAGTGCTATGTTATAAAGGTATCCTTATCACAATCAAGTGTGGGGTGTGATGGTTCGATGTAATGTTAAAGGAGTATCACCATGTACAGTGAGCGTGCAATGTATATTATCCATTTTAGAGAGTATTGAATGACAGTACAATTTAAATGTACGAACTGAAGCTTTTTTGTTACAATATAATAGTGAAACATATACTACTAATAATGCTATATGATCTGGTGTATTGTGAGTACATGTATAGTACAGTGCAACCGCGATATTGGAACTAAACACGTTCAGTATGGTGTGAACTGACTTTAAAGTTGCCCTGTTATAGCGGCTGAATAAATACAATGTTAAAAAGCTGTCTTTTTTTAAAAACACATTTTACATAGTGCAGTGTTTAAAAAAAAATTGCAGATATATAGACATGTATACACATACAGTGGGGAAAAAAGTATTTAGTCAGCCACCAATTGTGCAAGTTCTCCCACTTAAGAAGATGAGAGAGGCCTATAATTTTCATCATAGGTATACCTCAACTATGAGAGACAAAATGTGGAAAGAAATCCAGACAATCACATTGTCTGATTTGGAAAGAATTTATTTGCAAATTATGGTGGAAAATAAGTATTTGGTCAGCTACAAACAAGCAAGATTTCTGGCTCTCACATACCTGTATCTTCTTCTTTAAGAGGCTCCTCTGTCCTCCACTCATTACCTGTATTAATGACACCTCTTTGAACTTGACTTGTTATCAGTATAAAAGACACCTGTCCACAACCTCAAACAGTCACACTCCAAACTCCACTATGGTGAAGACCAAAGAGCTGTCGAAGGACACCAGAAACAAAATTGTAGACCTGCACCAGGCTGGGAAGACTGAATCTGCAATAGGCAAGCAGCTTGGTCTGAAGAAATCAACTGTGGGAGCAATAATTAGAAAATGGAAGACATACAAGACTACTGATAATCTCCCTCGATCTGGGGCTCCACGCAAGATCTCACCCCGTGGGGTCAAAATGATCACAAAAACGGTGAGCAAACATCCCAGAACCACACGGGGGGGACCTAGTGAATGACCTGCAGAGAGCTGGACCAACGTAACAAAGGCTACCATCAGTAACACACTACGCTGCCAGGGACTCAGATCCTGCAGTGCCAGACGTGTCCCCCTGCTTAAGCCACTACATGTCCGGGCTTGTCTGAAGTATGATAGAGAGCATTTGGATGATCCAGAAGCGGATTGGGAGAATGTCATATGGTCAGATGAAACCAAAGTAGAACTGTTTGGTAGAAACACAACTTCTCGTGTTTGGAGGAGAGAGAACACCATACCTACTGTGAAGCATGGGGGTGGCAACATCATGCTTTGGGGCTGTTTCTCTGCAAAGGGAACAGGTTGACTGATCCGTGTACATGAAAGAATGAATGGGGCCATGTATCGTGAGATTTTGAGTGCAAACCTCCTTCCATCAGCAAGGGCATTGAAGATGAAATGTGGCTGGATCTTTCAGCATGACAATGATCCCAAACACACCGCCCGGGCAGATGAACTTTTGATATTGACCAAATACTTATTTTCCACCATAATTTGCAAATAAATTCTTTCCAAATCAGACAATGTGATTGTCTGGATTTGTTTCCACATTTTGTCTTTCTAAGTGGGAGAACTTACACAATTGGTGGCTGACTAAATACTTTTTTTCCCCACTGTATATGCACACACATACAAATATTTAGACATAAATGTATACTTTTGAGCACCAACCAGTCAAACACCTTGATATTTACCATATCCCTTTTTAAATCTTTTGTTTTTAAAAAAAAATCAATATTAAACTGATATTTTAAATTATATATATATATATATATATATATATATATATATATATATATATATATATATATATATATATATATATATATATAATGTGTGTGTGTATCTTTTATAAATTAGATTGCACTTTGCATTACTTTTATTTGAATAAATACTGAAAAACTGTCAGCTTCAGTTTCCCAGAGAGCATCATTACTTTCTATGGGCCAGATAATTAAACATTCACTAGTTTGGGGAGAGAATATAGTTCTGACTTCACAGAGGCAGAACTCACTAAATTTTCTAAGAAAATGGGAGGAACCGGGAAATCCCAGAGAGATGCCTTCCATAGAAAGCAATGAAGCTTTCGGAGATGCAAAATTTCACATGGGAGAGAGAAGGTAACTGGAGAACCCTTGGGGCTGATATAAAGGCTCCGTTTGCATCAATTCCAAATTAAACTGAAATGTTTTCACTACAATTTAACTTGCTTTTGTCTATATTTTAGTATATATTACTTTTCTGTAAGTAAAAATAAGTGTATTGGGAATTTTGAGCAAATTTCACCTGCATACAGCTGGCAAGACAAATCAGTGAGACCAGCTTGTTTAAATTGCTTACAATTTTTCACAAGGCTGGTGAGAAAGTTTCAGACATTCCCTGGGAACTGCCCTGTCCATCCCACTTTCTGAAACTGTCAGGTTACAATGGGTGAAATACTAAGTGTAATGTAATTTTATGCAAAGTATGATTCTAAGTTATTAAAGTAATACAGAAACTTTCAAAGCATAATCAGAATGTGTAAAATCACTGCTAGATCAAAATTTAAATGTATTACATTATGAATGAGAAAGTGCTAAGCGTAAATCCAATAATACTGAAAGGACCCAATCTGAAATGGATAGTAATATAAAACACAATTCACAAAGTGTAAGTGTAACAAAACTCTCATTTCATGCAGTACTATACTGCACTGGGCTTGTCTCCGCTTCACATAGATAAATGAGAGAACTCTCGCTGTACTGGAGAGTTCCGCCCTTTTTTGTTTTGAAAATTCAGTGAGTTCAGCCTTTGTGAAGTCTGAAGTGCAATTTCTCTCCAAGCTAGATAATCTTTGAATATTAGGGCCTAAATAAGATGGCGGATTGGTTTTATGAGAACTATAAAATAGGTGGGCACATGAAGCAATATAATTAATTCATAAATACTATATCACCATTAGTGATGTTGCGAATAGTTCACCGGCGAATAGTTCCCGGCGAACATAGCATGTTTGCGTTCGCCGCGGCGGGCGAACATATGCGATGATCGATCCGCCCCCTATTCGTCATCATTGAGTAATACTTTGATCCTCTACCTCACAGTCAGAAGACACATTCCAGCCAATCAGCAGCAGACACTCCCTCCCAGACCCTCCTACCTCCATGACAGCATCCATTTTAGATTCATTTGGAAGCTGCATTCTTAGTGAGAGGAGGGACAGTGTAGTTGCTGCTGATTTAATAGGGAAATTGATAGCTAGGCTAGTGTATTCAGTGTCCACTACAGTCCTGAAGGACTCATCTGATCTCTGCTGTAAGGACAGCACCCCAAAAAGCCCTTTTTAGGGCTAGAACATCAGTCTGCTTTTTTTTTTTCCCTGTGTAATCTAATTGCAGTTGCCTGCCTGCCAGCGTGTGTGTCAGGCTCACAGCGTATACTGTGCCCACTTGCCCAGTGCCACCACTCATATCTGGTGTAACAGTAGTGTAGATTTTAAAAAAACAACACTTTTTTGACTGTGAAATAATAGCAGACAGCTGCCAGTACCCAAGGTGGCCACCAATAAGGCAGATGGGGAGGGTTAGAGAGCTGTTTTGGGGGGGATCAGGGAGGTTGGGGGCTAAGGGGGGATGCTACACCACAGCATATGTAAATATGCTAAAAAAAATTTAAAAAACTTTTATTTTAGTACTGGCAGACTTTCTTTACAGGGTTCCAATGTAACTAGCGCTCATTTTGAAAAAAGTGGTTTTGAAATGGCAAAGTGCTTCTTGTATTTATTTCCCTATAACTTGCAAAAAAAGAACATGTTAACATTGGGTATTTCTAAACTCAGGACAAAATTTAGAAACTATTTAGCAAGATTGTTTTTTGGTGGTTGTAGATGTGTAACAGATTTTTCAGGGCCTGCCAGGGCACAGTGTCACACCAGTGCAACTCATATCTGGTGTAACAGTAGTGAACATTAAAAAAAAAATACAATTTTGACTGTAATAGATTGAATAGCAGTTATTTGTCTGCAAGCGTGTGTGTCAGGCCTACAGCGTCTATTCTGCCAGTGCACAGTGCCACTCATATCTGTTGTCACAGTAGCTTGCACGCATAGTACCACTAATGGAAAAAAAATGACAGGCAGAGGCGGGCCACCCTGCAGGGGCCGTCGTTGTCGTGGTGCTGTGATTCCCTTTGGCCCTAGAATAATGCCCAGTGTTCAGAGGCCACGTACCCTGAACTCGAAAAGTTTTGAGGACATAGTTGATTGGCTAACACAGGACACCCAATCTTCTACAGCTTCCGCTCGGAACCTTGACGCACCATCCTCCTCCAGCTTAGCTTCGGGCACCTCTCAAGTTACCACTCGCCCGCCTGCCGCCACCACCAACACTAGCACCACAGTCGCTTCACTTGATCTGTCAGAGGAGTTATTTACACATCAGTTGGAAGAAATGAGTGATGCGCAACCATTGTTGCCAGAGGATGTAGATAACAGGGATATGTCTCAGTCAGGCAGCATTACACACATGGACGTACGGTGTGATGATGATGATGTTGTACCCGCTGCAGGAGTTTGGTCTGTCACTGTGAAGCGGGCGTAACCCTTACACTACCTGATCGATACAACATCATACCTGATGTTTTAAAGCACGTTATTCCAAACAATTTAGGAATGTTAGGTGATTTATGCCCTTTATGGCTTAAAACCAGACTCTGCATCAACTATGTAATTTTCATGGGAGTTTTGCCATGGATCCCCCTCCGGCATGCCACAGTCCAGGTGTTAGTCCCCTTGAAACAACTTTTCCATCACTATTGTGGCCAGAAAGAGTCCCTGTGGGTTTTAAAATTCCCCTGCCTATTGAAGTCAATGGCGGTTCGCCGGTTCGCAAACTTTTGGGGAAGTTCGCGTTCGCTGTTCGCGAACCCAAATTTTTAGGTTTGCGACATCACTAATCACCATATCATAGAAATTAGAAACTGCTTTACAGGCAGGTATAAATCTTACTTCTCATAACCCTTGGCCTAATACAATGGGTGTTTTTTCTTTTCCTTGCATTCTAATGTTGCTTTAGCAAATATTTCTGATTCTCAGGTTTCTAGTGTTTGGAAAATTTAATAAAATATAAAAAATGACCTGTTGTAGAGGCGGGACTTCTGGATAGAAGCAAGCTACAAGAGCTCCATTAGCCAAATAAGTGGCCTTTCTCTAAATATTTAGCGACCATCTAGACCCCCACATAATACATCTTACTGGGAGACCCTGCTCTGGTCATCGCCAGTTAATCCTGCAATTGTATAGGGCGCTCCATCAGCCCTAGCCCCCGGTCGCATTGCCAATATTCCTAGAACTCGGCAACCCATGTGGTTGCTATAAGGGCGCATAGGATAGCCCTTTACTCCTCGGCAAACAACAGTACCGTTACAGTAGGGGAGGTGATAAGGTCCAGCATTCAGTTTTACGTTCTAAATTAGGATTTCTTCCTAAGGTTGTTTCAGACAGGAACATTAATCAGGAGATTGTAGTTCCCTCCTTGTGTCCTAATCCTTCTTCTCAAAAGGAACATCTTTTGCACAATTTAGACGTGGTCCGTGCTTTGAAATGTTATTTTCAAGCGACTGAGGACGTTCGTGAGCCCTCTTCTTTGTTTGTCATTTTCTCTGGAAAACGTAAGGGTCAGAAAGCTACAGCTCCCTCTCTTTCTTTTTGGCTGAAGAGTATCATCCGTTTTGCATATGAGACTGCTGGACAGCAGCCTCCTGAAAGAGTTACGGCTCATTCCACTAGGGCTGTTGCTTCCTCATGGGCATTCAAAAATGAAGCTTCTGTAGAACAGATTTGCAAGGCTGCAACTTGGTCCTCTCTTCACACTTTTTCTAAATTTTACAAATTTGATACTTTTGCCTGAGGCTGTTTTTGGGAGAAATGTTCTTCAAGCAGTGGTGCCTTCCGTTTAGGTTCCCTGTCTTGTCCCTCCCTTATCATCCGTGTTCTCTAGCTTTGGTATTGTATCCCACAAGTAAGGATGAAATCCGTGGACTCATCGTGTCTTTAAAAAGCAAAGAAAATGTATGCTTACCTGATAAATGTATTTCTTTTTTAGACACGATGAGTCCACGGTCCGCCCTGTTCTCGCAGACAGGTTATTAATTTTTGTAAACTTCAGACACCTCTGCACCTTGGCTTTTACTTTCTCTTCCTAACTTCGGTCGAATGACTGGAGTGGGAGGGAAGGGAGGAGCTATATATATAGCAGCTCTGCTGTGGTGCTCTTTGCCTCCTCCTGCTGACCAGGAGGTGAATATCCCACAAGTAAGGATGAAATCCGTGGACTCATTTTGTCTAAAAAGAAATAAATTTATCAGGTAAGCATAAATTTTCTTTTTGATGTGTTTTTTGACAATTTTAGTTTTTGTGAAACAGTTTACCAGAGCTTGGAGGACGCGCAAACTTGACGAGTGTAACTTGAATTTTGCTCAAGCGATCGCGTTTACTTTCAGCTTGTAATACAAGTGGAAAACCTGACGCTCGCAAACACCAGCAATAAATTCCTTATAACTTGTGTGTTCCTCATGTAATATGGCACTTGTAGTTTTTGTCCTTTAGCTGATGATAAATTGCCTCATTAGTTTTACTTTGTTTTGTAGATGAGATCATACACAAAAAACAGAGTGGGTCGACTCAAAAAGCAATTCAAGAGGCTAGAGAAAAAGAGCTTCTGCAGGAGGGGATATCGCCATACAACCCAGCCAAGGATCCAAATAAACAAATAGGAAAGAGACACCCAAAGGTAGACTGAGAAAAGTTAGAGAACTTTAGTTAGAGAAAGGTATAAGTAATTTTTATTTTATTTTTTAAGATAAGGGCTGTTTAAGTGGTAGAATTGTAAATTCTCTTATTTGTAGTTACAAAATCAACTTTTTATGACAGAAGTTAATAAAAACCATGCTTGTATAAATACATTGCACTTTTGATGGGATTTACTAAACACATTTTAATTATGTGGTTTAAATGAAGGTAACTTGTATTATGTATTTTTTAGTTGTTATCCATGTACTTATATTGTTGTGGGAATTGAAAAGGTTTTAATTTTTTTTTTTTTTTTTTACTTTGGCATAATCATTTTATACACACAAATATATACACATTCAAAATATGCATTGTTTCAGGTTTATACAAGATAACTTAAAAGGACATGCAAGTCAAAATTACACTAGTACACATAATTTAAAATTACATTTTTAAAATTACACACTTTGTTAAAAAGTATGCCTAGATAGTTTAAGTAGGCAGCAATGTCAAAATAAAATCATTTGTATTACTAATGCATCATATGACAACCATCAACCAATCACAAAATACATATATGTATATCCTGTGAATCTTGCACATGCTCAGTATAAGCTAGTGCCTCAGAAAGTGAGCATATAAAAAGATTGTGCACATTTAGATAATGGAAGGGAATTGTAAAGTTGTTTAAATTTGTGTGCTCTATCTTAATAGTGGAAGTTTAATTTTGACTTTAAACACATACATACCCCCCAACTATCCCGATTTTCGCGGGACAGTCCCGATTTTAGGGGTCTGTCCCACTGTCCCGGGTTGCTAGCGATCTGTCCCGCATTGCCCATGCATTAAAAAAATATATATTATTATTTCTCTTGTTAAGTGTATCCAGTCCACGGATCATCCATTACTTATGGGATATTAAGTCCTCCCCAACAGGAAGTGCAAGAGGATTCACCCAGCAGAGCTGCTATATAGCTCCTCCCCTAACTGCCATTACCAGTCATTCTCTTGCACCCAACAAATAGATAGGATGTGTGAGAGGACTGTGGTGATTATACTTAGTTTCATACCTTCAATCAAAAGTTTGTTATTTTATAATAGCACCGGAGTGTGTTATTCCTTCTCTGGTAGAATTTGAAGAAGAATCTACCGGAGTTTTTCTATGATTTTAGCCGGAGTAGTTAAGATCATATTGCTGTTTCTCGGCCATCTGAGGAGAGGTAAACTTCAGATCAGGGGACAGCGGGCAGATTAATCTGCAAAGAGGTATGTAGCAGCTTATTATTTTCTGACAATGGAATTGATGAGAAAATTCTGCCATACCGATATAATGTAAACTCAGCCTTAAATGCAGTAGCAGCAACTGGTATCAGGCTGTCATGTATGTATATTTTACACTTCAGTATTCTGGGGAATGGCACTTCACTGGAATTATACTGTATGCATAAAACTTTAGCCTAATTTGCAGGGACTAGCAACAGGCTTTTTAATAACACTCAATTTATTAATGTTAAACGTTTTTTGCTGGCATGTAAAATCGTTTAATTTTCTGAGGTACTGGGTGAAAAAATGTTTTGGGCACTATTTTTTTTCCACTTGGCAGTCGTTTTATTTAATTTATGACAGTTTACTGATCTCTCTCACTGTTATGTGTGAGGGGGAGGGGTTTGCTACGCATCAAAAAATTCAGTCAGAAGTTTATTGTCTTCCCTGCATGATCCGGTTCATCTCTACAGAACTCAGGGGTCTTCAAAACTTGTTTTGAGGGAGGTAATCACTCACAGCAGAGCTGTGAGATTGTAGTTGACTGTGATAAAAAAACGTTTATTTCTGTATTTTTTTTTTTTTCTGCTATCAGGGTTAGTTATCCTTTGCTAATGGGAGCAATCCTTTGCTAAAATTGTGTTTTTTACAAAGATTTGATGCTATAACTTTTCAGTTTATTAATTTTCAACTGTCATAACTTTTTCTGTGCTTCTTATAGGCACAGTACGTTTTCATATTATAGTAAATTACTTGAAAAGTATTTCCAAGTTGCTAGTTTATTTGCTAGTGTGTTAAACATGTCTGATTCAGAGGAAGATATCTGTGCTATATGTGCTAAAGCCAAAGTGGAGCCCAATAGAAATTTATGTACTAACTGTATTGATGCTACTTTAAATAAAAGTCAATCTGTACAAATTGAACATATTTCACCAAACAACGAGGGGAGAGTTATGCCGACTAACTTGCCTCACGTGTCAGTACCTGCATCTCCCGCTCGGGAGGTGCGTGATATTGTAGCGCCGAGTACATCTGGGCGGCCATTACAAATCACATTACAGGATATGGCTACTGTTATGACTGAAGTTTTGGCTAAATTACCAGAACTAAGAGGTAAGCGTGATCACTCTGGGTGAGAACAGAGTGCGCTGATAATATTAGGGCCATGTCAGACACTGCGTCACAATTTACAGAACATGAGGACGGAGAGCTTCATTCTGCGGGTGACGGTTCTGATCCAAACAAACTGGATTCAGATATTTCAAATTTTAAATTTAAGCTGGAAAACCTCCGTGTATTACTAGGGGAGGTGTTAGCGGCTCTGAATGATTGTAACACAGTTGCAATACCAGAGAAAATGTGTAGGTTGGATAAATATTTTGCGGGTACCCGGCGAGTACTGACGTTTTTCCTATACCTAAGAGACTTACTGAAATTGTTACTAAGGAGTAGGATAGACCCGGTGTGCCGTTCTCACCCCCTCCGATATTTAGAAAGATGTTTCCAATAGACGCCACCACACGGGACTTATGGCAAACGGTCCCTAAGGTGGAGGGAGCAGTTTCTACTTTAGCTAAGCGTACCACTATCCCGGTGGAGGATAGCTGTGCCTTTTCAGATCCAATGGATAAAAAGTTAGAGGGTTACCTTAAGAAAATGTTTGTTCAACAAGGTTTTATATTGCAACCTCTTGCATGCATTGCGCCTGTCACGGCTGCAGCAGCATTTTGGTTTGAGTCTCTGGAAGAGACACTTGAATCAGCTCCATTAGATGAGATTACACACAAGCTTAAAGCCCTTAAGTTAGCTAACTCATTTATTTCAGATGCCGTAGTACATTTAACTAAACTTACGGCTAAGAATTCCGGATTCGCCATTCAGGCACGCAGAGCACTGTGGCTAAAATCCTGGTCAGCTGACGTTACTTCTAAATCTAAATTGCTTAATACCTTTCAAAGGGCAGACCTTATTCGGGCCCGGGTTGAAAGAAATTATCGCTGACATTACAGGAGGTAAAGGCCATGCCCTGCCTCAAGACAGAGCCAAACCTAAGGCTAGACAGTCTAATTTTCGTTCCTTTCGTAATTTCAAAGCAGGAGCAGCATCAACTTCCTCTGCACCAAAACAGGAAGGAGCTGTTGCTTGCTACAGACAAGGCTGGAGACCTAACCAGTCCTGGAACAAGGGCAAGCAGGCCAGGAAACCTGCTGCTGCCCCTAAGACAGCATGAATCGAGGGCCCCCGATCCGGGAACGGATCTAGTGGGGGGCAGACTTTCTCTCTTCGCCCAGGCTTGGGCAAGAGATGTCCAGGATCCCTGGGCGTTAGAGATCATATCTCAGGGATACCTTCTAGACTTCAAATTCTCTCCCCCAAGAGGGAGATTTCATCTGTCAAGGTTGTCAACAAACCAAATAAAGAAAGAGGCCTTTCTACGCTGCGTACAAGATCTTTTATTAATGGGAGTGATCCATCCGGTTCCGCTGTCGGAACAAGGACAAGGGTTTTACTCAAATCTGTTTGTGGTTCCCAAAAAAGAGGGAACTTTCAGGCCAATCTTGGATTTAAAGATCCTAAACAAATTCCTAAGAGTTCCATCGTTCAAAATGGAAACTATTCGGACAATTTTACCCATGATCCAAAGGGTCAGTACATGACCACAGTGGATTTAAAGGATGCTTACCTTCACATACCGATTCACAAAGATCATTACCGGTATCTAAGGTTTGCCTTTCTAGACAGGCATTACCAGTTTGTAGCTCTTCCATTCGGATTGGCTACGGCTCCGAGAATCTTCACAAAGGTTCTGGGTGCTCTTCTGGCGGTACTAAGACCGCAAGGAATTGCGGTAGCTCCGTACCTAGACGACATTCTGATACAAGCTTCAAGCTTTCAAACTGCCAAGTCTCATACAGAGTTAGTACTGGCATTTCTAAGGTCGCATGGATGGAAGGTGAACGAAAAGTAGAGTTCTCTCTTTCCACTCACAAGAGTTCCCTTCTTGGGGACTCTTATAGATTCTGTAGAAATGAAGATTTACCTGACAGAAGACAGGTTAACAAAGCTTCAAAATGCATGCCGTGTCCTTCATTCCATTCAACACCCGTCAGTAGCTCAATGCATGGAGGTGATCGGCTTAATGGTAGCAGCAATGGACATAGTACCCTTTGCACGCCTACATCTCAGACCGCTGCAATTGTGCATGCTAAGTCAGTGGAATGGGGATTACTCAGACTTGTCCCCTACTCTGAATCTGGATCAAGAGACCAGAAATTCTCTTCTATGGTGGCTTTCTCGGCCACATCGGTCCAGGGGGATGCCATTCAGCAGGCCGGACTGGACAATTGTAACAACAGACGCCAGCCTACTAGGTTGGGGCGCTGTCTGGAATTCTCTGAAGGCTCAGGGACAATGGAATCAGGAGGAGAGTCTCCTACCAATAAACATTCTGGAATTGAGAGCAGTTCTCAATGCCCTTCTGGCTTGGCCCCAGTTAACAACTCGGGGGTTCATCAGGTTTCAGTCGGACAACATCACGACTGTAGCTTACATCAACCATCAGGGAGGGACAAGAAGCTCCCTAGCAATGATGGAAGTATCAAAGATAATTCGCTGGGCAGAGTCTCACTCTTGCCACCTGTCAGCAATCCACATCCCGGGAGTGGAGAACTGGGAGGCGGATTTCTTAAGTCGTCAGACTTTTCATCCGGGGGAGTGGGAACTTCATCCAGAGGTCTTTGCCCAAATACTTCGACGTTGGGGCAAACCAGAGATAGATCTCATGGCGTCTCGACAGAACGCCAAGCTTCCTCGTTACGGGTCCAGATCCAGGGATCCGGGAGCGGTTCTGATAGATGCTTTGACAGCACCTTGGACCTTCGGGATGGCTTATGTGTTTCCACCCTTCCCGATGCTTCCTCGATTGATTGCCAGAATCAAACAGGAAAGAGCATCAGTGATTCTAATAGCGCCTGCATGGCCACGCAGGACTTGGTATGCAGATCTAGTGGACATGTCATCCTGTCCACCTTGGTCACTACCTCTGAAACAGGACCTTCTGATCCAGGGTCCCTTCAAACATCAAAATCTAATTTCTCTGAAGCTGACTGCTTGGAAATTGAACGCTTCATTTTATCAAAACGTGGTTTTTCTGAGTCAGTTATTGATACCTTAATACAGGCTAGGAAGCCTGTTACCAGAAAGATTTACCATAAGATATGGCGCAAATATTATATTGGTGCGAATCCAAGAGTTACTCATGGAGTAAGGTTAGGATTCCGAGGATATTGTCTTTTCTACAAGAAGGTTTAGAAAAGGGTTTATCCGCTAGTTCCTTAAAGGGACAGATTTCAGCTCTGTCCATTCTTTTACACAAACGTCTGTCAGAAGTTCCGGACGTTCAAGCTTTTTGTCAGGCTTTAGCTAGGATCAAGCCTGTGTTTAAAACTGTTGCTTCACCATGGAGTTTGAACTTAGTTCTTAATGTTTTACAGGGGGTTCCGTTTGAACCCCTTCATTCCATTGATATCAAGTTGTTATCTTGGAAAGTTCTGTTTTTAATGGCGATTTCCTCGGCTCGAAGAGTCTCTGAGTTATCTGCCTTACATTGTGATTCTCCTTATCTGATTTTTCACTCAGACAAGGTAGTTCTGCGTACTAAACCTGGGTTCCTACCTAAGGTGGTCACTAACAGGAATATCAATCAAGAGATTGTGGTTCTATCTTTGTGTCCTAATCCTTCTTCGAAAAAGGAACGTCTGCTACACAATCTAGATGTAGTCCGTGCCCTGAAATTTTATCTACAGGCAACTAAGGATTTTCGACAAACGTCTTCCCTGTTTGTCGTTTATTCTGGTCAGAGGAGAGGTCAAAAAGCTTCGGCTACCTCTCTCTCCTTTTGGCTTCTTAGCATAATACGGTTAGCCTATGAGACTGCTGGACAGCAGCCTCCTGAAAGAATTACAGCACATTCTACTAGAGCTGTGGCTTCCACTTGGGCCTTTAAGAATGAGGCTTCTGTTGAACAGATTTGCAAGGCTGCAACTTGGTCTTCTCTTCATACTTTTTCCAAATTTTACAAATTTGTCACTTTTGCTTCTTCGGAGGCTGTTTTTGGGAGAAAGGTTCTTCAGGCAGTGGTTCCTTCCGTATAAAGAGCCTGCCTGTCCCTCCCGTCATCCGTGTACTTTAGCTTTGGTATTGGTATCCCATAAGTAATGGATGATCCGTGGACTGGATACACTTAACAAGAGAAAACATAATTTATGCTTACCTGATAAATTTATTTCTCTTGTAGTGTATCCAGTCCACGGCCCGCCCTGTCACTTTAAGGCAGGTAATTTTTCCATTAAACTACAGTCACCACTGCACCCTATGGTTTTCCTTTCTCTGCATGTTTTCGGTCGAATGACTGGTAATGGCAGTTAGGGGAGGAGCTATATAGCAGCTCTGCTGGGTGAATCCTCTTGCACTTCCTGTTGGGGAGGAGTTAATATCCCATAAGTAATGGATGATCCGTGGACTGGATACACTACAAGAGAAATAAATTTATCAGGTAAGCATAAATTATGTTTTTTTTTTTAAATTTTGTGGGCACATACTCGGAAGCAGCTGGCTTTTCTCTCCCAGGGTTATATACCTGTTAGTTTCCTTGTGGAAAAGTAATGGTGTGTGTGTTAAGCAGGAGTAGGAAGGCTGTATACCCTCTGACCTCAGGTAATGGTGACCTATAACCCCTGGTAGTGATGACGTCTAACCCCTGGTGATAATACTAGTATGCCTTCAGTTTTTTACGATGAGCAGTGCTAACACCAGGGTAACAAACAGTGGCAGCCTCAGACTGCTAGCTAATGTGATTACCAACCCCATGACCCATACAATTGAGTTACAGATACCCATATATGATGCAGTGTGTGTGTCTATCTGTATCTGTAAGTGTGTGTATCTGCATGTATAAGTGTAAGCTGTGTAGTGTGTGTGTATCTGTATGTATAAGTGTGTGTGTGTATCTGCATGTATAACTGTATGCTATGAAGTGTGTGTATCTGCATGTATAAGTGTATACTATGTAGTGTGTGTGTGTATCTGCATTTGTAAGTGTATACTATGTAGTGTGTGTGTGTATATGCATGTATAAGTGTAAGCTCTGTGTGTGTGTGTGTGTGTGTATCTGCATGTATAAGTGTAAGCTATGTAGTGTGTGTGTGTATCTGCATGCATAAGTGTATGCTATGTAGTGTGTGTGTATCTGTATTTGTAAGTGTGTGTATCTGCATGTATAAGTGTATGCTATGTAGTGTGCGTGTGTATCTGTATGTATAAGTGTATGCTATGTAGTGTGTTTATCTGCCTGTATAAGTGTATGATATGTAGTATGTGTCTGCATGTGTAAGTGTATACAATGTAGTGTGTGTGTATCTGCATGTGTAAGTGTATGCTATGTAGTGTGTGTGTGTGCATGTGTAAGTGTATGCTATGTAGTGTGTGTGTATCTGCATTTGTAAGTGTATGCTATGTAGTGTGTTACTGTGCATTTTTGCTAACTTTAAAGGCCAGAATCTAGAATATTAATATGGAATGCAGAGAGCAGTTTTAAAGAATCTATTATTAAATGTCCAATTAAGATAACAATATTTAGCACTGTCTCTGCAAAGGCTAATTAAATACAGAGCTCACATAGCTATACCAGTGGTTTGAGCTTGTGTTTGATTTGCTGCCTAAGAGTATTAAAAGATATGACTTTATTTAGAATTTTATTTATATTACTTTGGTCTTATGATTTTTTAAGCCCCGTCCCCGCTCCTTCCCACCACATTTCAATTTTTTGCCGGGGCGGGGGGGGGTGTCCTTTATTTGAATTTTGAAATGCTGGGAGGTATGCACATAGTTATATGTGCAATTATAAAATGCTGTACCACATTACAGAAATTTGTTTTTACACTTCCATGTCCCTTTCATACATCTATATTAGTACTGCAGTTGGATATCAAACTGGTCCTTTGTACTGCCTCATTGCATATGCTTGACATCATTTAGTACTTTTCAGTACCGATACTTTAATATGGGGATAGTAGCCACATGTCCACTATCCTAGATTCTCTAATATGGTAATACAGTATGCAGCATTGTTCATGAAACATCTCAATTGTAATGCTTAAGACAAAACAAAGACCCATTACGACTTGTTACCTGCTGGGATTGATATGGATTGCTGCTAAGAGGAAACTTTGTGATCAGTCGCTGAGAAGGCATCTTTCCTCCAAGGGCAGTCAAACTCTTCATTTTTCCCTGCCGTGTAATTGCTGACATTTCAGTTAAAGTGCAGTCTGATATTGATATAACTCTCGCTGCAGTGTCATTCTCCAGGCTTCTTGCGGGAAATAGATTTGCCTTGTTTTAAACACATTACTTTTTACTTAGCACCTTTTTAAGGCTGCGAGATGTCATGTAATAATATTGAAAGATGCATTTAACCTCTCTTTGATTAACATTACATGTTTTGAGGTGGCCTTTTAAGTTTATCCCCAGCGATGGTGTCATTTTGCTTAAGCATTTGCTGTTAACAATTCAAATGTGGAAGCAGCATATTTGTGAATATGGCATTATGATTTTTATTATTAAAGGGTCATGAAACCCAACATTTTTCTTCCATGATTCCATTATCAAAAGAACTTTAATCCCATTGTATTCTTTGTTGAAGAGAATACCTAAGAAAGTAGCGTGTACGTGTGTGGAGAACTATATAGCATCAGTTTTGGTAGAATGCTTTTGAAGCCTGTTTTTCAGCAGTGTTTTCACAATGTATTACATCGTTAAAATCGTTCTTGCAAAGCTGTTGCCATATAGTTTACCAGACACATTTATGCTCTTGAGCCTATCTACCTGGTTTTTTTTTTGGGGGGGGAGGGGGGTTTGCTTTGTTTTTTATCAAAGGATAATAAAATAACAAAATAACGCCTAGATTTAGAGTTTTGCGACCAAAGGGGTGCGTTAGCTACACATGTTTTTTCCCCCCGCACCTTTTAAATAACGCTGGTATTTAGAGTTCTCTGAAGGGCTGCGTTAGGCTCCAAAAAGGGAGCGTACAGGCATATTTACCGCCACTTCAACTCTCAATACCAGCGTTGCTTACGGTAGCGGCTAGCTGGAAAAACGTGCTCGTGCACGATTCCCCCATAGGAAAAAATGGGGCAGTTTGGGCTGAAAAAACCCTAACACCTGCAAAAAAGCAGCGTTAAGCTACCAACGCAGCCCCATTGTTTCCTATGGGAAACACTTTCTAAGTCTGCACCTAACACCCTAACATGTACCCCGAGTCTAAACACCCCTAACCTTACACTTATTAACCCCTAATCTCCCGCTATTGCTGACCCCTGCATTTTATTATTAACCCCTAATCTGCCGCTCCGGACACCGCCGCAACCTACATTATCCCTATGTACCCCTAATCTGCTGCCCCTAACATCGCCGACACCTACATAATATTTATTAACCCCTAATCTGCCCCCCCCCAACGTCGCCGCTACCTTACCTACGCTTATTAACCCCTAATCTTCCGACCGGACCTCGCCGCCACTATAATAAATGTATTAACCCCTAAACCGCCGCACTCCTGCCTCAAAAACCCTATATTAAATAGTATTAACCCCTAATCTGCCTTCCCTAACATCAGCGACACCTAACTTCAAGTATTAACCCCTAATCTGCCGACCGGACCTCGCCGCTACTCTAATAAATGAAAAGATAGGATACGCAATTGGCGTAAGGGGATCTGTGGTATGGAAAAGTCGCGGCTGGAAAGTGAGCGTTAGACCCTTTCCTGACTGACTCTAAATACCAGCGGGCGGTAAAAAGCAGCGTTTGGTAATAAAAGCAAATTTGAAAGTTTTTTTTTTTATTTGTACATGTCTCTTTAAAAAAATAATTTACTAATATGCTTCTTCTGGATTTAGTTAACTGCAAATCCTTAGCATGGCCTATCCATTCAGTCATCTATTGCTACTCGCCATTTCATAAACATCCCAGTTGAGAGGGTTATGATTTCCATAACTGTATTAAACTGATTGTATGGATACTCTCATACACATAGATTGTGTCCAGTTGTGGGCCACATGAAGAACAACAAAATGTGATGCTGTAATGTATAACATAATCTGCCAGCGCAAACCATACAAATTATTTTCTAACAGAATAAATGTGCATTCATATGCTTGAGAAGTATAGAGGGAGACTGTTCCAAAAGATAATTACAAATAAATCAATAATTAATGGTTTAGGAATGTGCTAAAAGGTTCATTATAGTGATTCAATGTCACTTCAAAATGCATTTGCTTATCAGTGTAATTGGTGTGATTACAGTCCATTCACAGATACCTATAAACAGTTGGAAATTATTACCTTAAGATAATATTGCTAACAATTTTAAAATCATGTATCCCTATATCCTCTTCAATCAAGAAGCCAGGAGTCAGAGGTTTTATTCTTGTTTGTGAAAATATAGAATACTGAAAATATTTTAATCAATTCTGCACATACTAAAAATGTTTATGGCAAACCAATCTATTTGGTATTCTTTTATTTCTTTTTCAAGATACGATAAGTCCACGGATTTCATCCTTACTTGTGGGATATCGCTTCCTGGTCAGCAGGTGGAGGCAAAGAGCACCACAACAGAGCTGTATAAATAGCTCCTCCCTTCCCTCCCAACCCAGTCATTCTCTTTACCTGTGTTAGTGATGGGCACTTCAGCATGATTAGAGAAGTGCTGCAGATTTCTTTGTTAATCATTCCAACCCTGCATGTTTAAAGAAAAAGTTACTGTTTAGTATTTAAAGGGACAGTAACGTTTTTTTCATATGTTATTTTTATTTAAATAATTCAGCTGTTTGTTATTTCATCCTTGGTGTCTTAGGATGCAATAAATGCACGTAAAAAAGTTTCTTTCAGGATTTAAAGAGACAGTAACGTCTTTTTCTGTGCAAATTTTATGAAATAATTTCAGTTGTTCATTTGTTCATTCATCCTTTGCGATTTTGGATGGAACAATAGCGTACATAATGAGGTTTCTTGTTAGGACTGTTTTCATTTTTTGTGTGTACCTTTAAAAAAAAAAAAAATATGTACCTACTCTCTCTAAGGAGATTGCTATTAGGAACAGGTGACAGTGGTCAAGTTAGACCATTCTTTTCTCCTATAGTGTTCCATGGAATTTTCTGGTCACATACGGTGCCCTGCACTTCCTTTTACTCTCCATTCTGAGTTATGGTGCCTTATATGTTTTGTTTCCACAAGGTAGGAAACATTTCTTAAGGAAGTTTTTCAGTACTTACTATTTCCAATGCTTTCTCCATATTACTGAAGGAGGGAGATGCTTTGGGATTTTCCGATTTTCAGGAAGATGTTCCCGATAGCTGACGCTGTCAGGGAATCTAAATGGACGGTCCCTAAGGTGGAGGGGGCTATTTCAGTCTTGGCCTAGAAATCTACTATTCCTATTGGGGATAGTTGGGCCTTTTAAGACCCTATGGACTAGCAGTTGGAGGGTCTTCTTCTAAAGATCTATGTTCTCCAAGGTTTGCTATTGCAACCGACTGCGTGCACACTTGTGTGACAGCATATTGCTTCAATGCTTTTGTAGAATCTCTTAGGACTGAGATTTCTTTAAAGAATATCTGGATGTATCATCAAAGTCTAGGCTCCTGGCAATTCCTTACAAGGGAAAGACTTTGTTTGGTCCTGGCGACTAAGCAAGAGGGAATCCATTTGCAATTCAAGCCGCTGGGAAACCCAACCATTCTTGTAACATGGGTAGATAATTCGAGATAACTCGCTGCTGTATCCAAGTCAGCATGAGGGATTTTGCCCACGATCCGGGACCGAATCTGGTAGGGGGCAGACTTCCTTATCATTCAGGCTTGTGTGCTGGATGTTCAGGATCCCTGTCTCAGGGATACAAACTGGATCGGAAATTCTTCTCCACAAGGAAGATTTCTTCTTTCAAGCATATCTGCGAACCAGATAAAATGAGAGTCTTTCTTACATTGTGGGAGAGCCCTCTCTTCTTTGGGAGTGCTATGTTCCGTTCCATTACAGGGACATGGGCTATATCGAGTCTGTAGTCCTCGAGATGGGAACTTTCAGACCTATTTTAGACCTCAAGAGTCTGAACAAGTTTCTCAGAGTTCCATCTTCAAGATGGAATCTGTTAGGACCATTCTTCCATTGATCTGGAGGGTCAATTTATGATGACAGTGGATCTAAGGGATGCATATCTTCATGTTCCTATCCACAGAGATCATCTTAAGTTCCTGAGGTTTGACTTTCTGGACAAACCTTTTTTAGTTTGTGGCTCTCCCTTTTGGTCTAGCCATGGCACCCAGAATTTTCACTGAGATTCTGGGGTCTCTTTTGGCGGTTCTAAGACCGCTGGGAATTGCGGTGACGCCTTATCTAGATTCTAATCCAAGCGTCATCTTATCAACTAACGATGTCCCATACCGACATTGTGCTATCCTCCCCTGAGAACTTATGGGTGGACAGACTGGTGTACCCTTTCTGGGAACTCTCATCGACTCTATATCCATGGGAATTTTTCTGACGGGGTTCAGAAAGTACAGGATTGTGATTACATGTCGAGCTCTTCAGTACAATCCTCGGCCGTCAGTGGCTTAGTGCAGGGAGGTTATCGGATTGATGGTGGTGGTAATGGACATCATTCTGTTTGCTCGTTTTCATGTCAGGTCTCTGCTGCTGAGCATGCTCAGGCGGAGGAATAGTGATTATCCAATTTTGTCCCATTGAATATTCATAGCTCTGGAGACAAGGGAATCTTTCTATGGTGGTTGTCAATGGAGCATCGATCCCAGGGGGAAAGGCTTTCGCAGGCCCTCAGGGGAGATTGTGACAACTGATGCCAGTCTATTAGGATGGGGAACAGTCTGGAACTTCTTAAGAGCTTAGGGAGTATGGACTCAAGCGAGTCTCTCCTTTCCATCAACATCCTAGAGGTCAGGACGACATTTAATGCGCTTTGGACCTGGCCTCAGTTGGCCTCGGCGAATTTCATCAGATTCCAGTCGGACGACATAACGAGAGTGGCTTACATCAGTAATCAGGGAGTAACAAGGAGTTCCTTAGCGATGAACAGAGTATCCAGGATACTTCAGTGGGTAGAGAATTTCTCCTGCCATCTGTCGGCGATCTACCTCCCAGGGATAGAATACTGAGAGACAGATTTTCTGAGCATGCAGACCTTTCATCCGGGGGAGTGGGGACTCCTCCCAGAAATGTTTTTAAATCTGATTCTCAGATGGGGTCGGCCGGAGTTACACCTTAGGGCGTCTTGTCAGGATGCCAAGATTCTGAGATGCGGGTCCTGGCTAGGGACCCGAGCCGAGCTGAGCTGAGATATGCCTTGGTAGTTCCTTGGTCATTCAGCCTAGCTTATGTATTTTTCCTGTTGCGCTCCTTCCCCGGGTTATTGTTCGGGCCAAACAGGAAAGGGCGTCAGTGATCCTCGTTGGTCTTGCGTGTAGTAGCCTGCTAGTTAGCTTCTTGCAGTTTGAAACCGGCTGCAGCTATTTGCACCTTGAATGTTTGCTAGCAAGCTGTTTAATGACTTAGCTGGTTTTGGTATGCCGACTAGGTGGACATGTCATTCTGTCATCTTGGACACTTCCATTGAGGACGGACCTTCTCATTTGGGGTTCCTTCCGTCTCCCGAATCTTGTTTCTCTGCAGCTGTCTGCTTGAAGATTGGACGTTTACCTTTCCCTAGCGAGGTTTTTCTGTTTCGGTCTCTGATACCTTATTTTCAGGCACGTCAGCCTGTTAATAGGTGAATTCCCCATAAGATATGATGTAAATATCTTTCTTGGTGTGAATCCAGGGGGCTACTCATGGAGTAGGGTTAGGATTCCCAGGATTTGTTTTTTTTTTCTCCACAAAGAATTGGAGAAAGAGTGATCAGTAAGTTCCTTAGAGGGACAGATCTCTGCTTTATCTATTTGGTACATACGCATTTGGCTGATGTTCCAGTTGTGCAATTTTTTGTCAGGCTCTGACTTGAATCAGACCAGTGTTTAGACTACTTGCTCCTCTTTGGAGTTTAAATCTAGTTGTTAAGGTTCTTCAAGGGGTTTCCGTTTGAACCTCTGCATTCCATAAGATATTAAGTTCTTATCTTGGAAAGTTTTATTTTGGTTGCTATTTCTTCTTTTCGAAGAGTATCTGAGATTTCGGTATTACAATATAATTCCCCTTACTTTCCTTTTTCTTCAGATAAGGTGGTGTTTCGTACTGAACCTGGGTTTCTTCCTCAGGTTGTTTCCGACAAGAATATTAATCAGGAGATTGTCGTTTCTTCCTTGTGTCCTAATCCTTCTCAGGAGGAACGTCTGTTACACAATTTTGATGTATTTTATGCTTTAATGTTCTACTTACAAGCAACTATGGATTTTCGACAATCGTCTTACTTATTTTTCAAGGGGTCAGAAGGCTACGGCTACCTCACTTTCTTTTTGGCTAAAGAGTATCATCCGTTTTACTTTCGAGTCTGCTGGACAGCAGCCTCCTGAAGGAAGTACAAATCATTCCCCTAGGGTCGTTGTTCCCTCATGGGCATTCAAGTATTGATGTTTCTGTTGGTCGTATTTGCAAGGCTGCAACTTGGTCTTCTCTTCACTCATTTTCTAAATTTTAGATATTTGATACTTTTGCCTCGGCTGAGGCTATTTTTGGGATAAAGGTTCTTAAAGCAGTGGTGCCTTCCGTTTAGGTTACCTGTCTTGTCCCTCCCATTTCATCCGTGTACTATAGCTTTGGTATTGTATCCCACAAGTAAGGATGAAATCCGTGGACTCATCGTATCTTGAAAAAGAAAAGGAAATTTATGCTTACCTGATAAATGTATTTCTTTTTCGATACGATGAGTCCACGGACCGCCCTGTTCTGATGTGACAGGTTATTAAAATTTTTTTGACCTTCAGACACCTCTGCACCTTGGCTTTTCCTTCTCTTCCTAACTTTGGTCGAATGACTGGGTTGGGAGGGAAGGGAGGAGCTATTTATACAGCTCTGCTGTGGTGCTCTTTGCCTCCTCCTGCTGACCAGGAGGCGATATCCCACAAGTAAGGATGAAATCCGTGGACTCATCGTATCGAAAAAGAAATAAATTTATCAGGTAAGCATAAATTTCCTTTTTTATGTGTTATAGTGTATGTCTGTTACATTGCCATTAACTGCTTTATCCGTAAAGAGCAGTGCATGCATTCAGAATATTTAATAGATGGCATCTTAAGGACCTATATCATTTTTGTTGCCAGCTTCTATTGTATGTGATAGAATCATACAACTATATCAATGTCTAATCAAGATTAGCAGGAGAAAAAAACATTCTGAAAAGATAAATACAAGGTAACTGTAAAGTCATTTTTGAAAATATGACACCACAGAAAGCACTGTACATACATATGCTTACCCTCCATTGCAGGCGTTAGTAAGAAAAAAAAAGAAGAGTTTAAACATGTAAAAATATTTTTTACGCAAATAAATAGAAATTTGTTTAAACTAACAGGGCATATTGATGACTGAAATAAATTGTTTATATTGTTAGACAAGCTTAAAGGGACACTATACCCAAACATTTTCTTTCATGATTAAGGTAGAGAATATAATTTTAAACAACATTCCAATTTACTTCTATTACCTAATTTGCTTTATTCTTTAGATATACTTTAATGAAGAAATAGCAATGCACCCAGTGAACCAATCACAGGAGGCATCTATGTGCAGCTACCAATCAGCAGCTACTAAGCATATCTAGATATGCTTTTCAGCAAATAATATCAAGAGAATGAAGCAAAATAGATAATAGAAGTAAATTAGAAAGATGTTTATAATTGTATGCTCTTTCTAAATCATGAAAGAAATAATTTGGGTTTCATGTCCCTTTAATAACAAAGGAAGGTTTATTAAATCCTGGTACATTTGTTTCTTAAAAAACTACAAAACATTTGATAATACTTTTGTATTAGCTGTATTCCTCTGAGGGGAGCTGCTAGAGCTGCGCATCTTCACCTGTCTCACGATTCGATTACGATTATCATCGTAACAATTCGATACGATTAGATTCTAACGATGCATCGCGATGCATCACGATTACTGCACTATTTCTGCCCAATTTTTAAATTTTTCAGAAAAAATAATTCAAGCAGTCAAAATATTGAAATAAGGGGGGGCGGAGCCAAGCACCGGGGAAGATGGCTGCTTCAGTGAAGAGCTCTGCTTAAGATTTGCAAAAATGGAGTTTAAAACATAATACCACAAAGTTTACTTATGCTCATAGGCTGGGTAACGAATACCTGAACCTGCCAGCTATGTGGAGTCACCCAATTTATGACTCTTCTTGAGCCGGAGCCTGGTGATCGGCTCACTGTTTGATCCACACAGAACTGACAATTTCTGACTGCGCCACAGCAATATATCCAACAGAGACCTACCATATATTGGAATCCTCGGCATCAAAGGGAAGCAACTTTTGGGAGGCTATTGCAACGTCTTCTACTGAAAGCGATACAGGCACACTGATCCCGTACAAAACTAACATGTATCCGAGAGATCAGTGTCAGGAGGCACTTATACCGAGCTCTCTGAGTGCTATAGACAAATGGGAAGCCAGGGCACAGCAGATCCTCGACGACCATTTTAACAGCTTGAAGGGTCACCTCCTTCAATTTCTTGAGACTCTTTTGCCTGGCCGCAATGTTGATGGCCCCCCTACCTACCTAGCTCAAGGATACAGCTGAGAAACATCTAGAGCCAACCGACACCAATGTATTGTGAGAAGCGGGGACATAGATGGCTGCATTTCTAATGGTATCTCCACTACCGGAGTCACATATCAACGGCGACTGCCCACTCCCCTGGATAACAAGATTACTAACCTATACAACGGGACAGCTGCCGAGTCTACTAGGCTTCATACAGAGTCTCCTGATCTCTTGGGTTGTGTACGCCCCGCTCACAACTGGACACCAGTAACAGGCCCTGAGATCCGGAACGCGGTACACGTTGTGCTGATGCTAAAGGCTAAATTTCCTTCTAGGGACGCAGTTGATGTTTTAGCTCAGGTCCCACCTCACCTGTGCAGTTCCATACTAGGCTCCGATGGTGAAAGGTCACACGTAGCGATGAGATATATAACTTCAAGTGGATTGAGACAGTATCCAAGCTCCCTGTTTGATAAAGCAGGTATGGGCTAGACACCGAGACATTCTTTTACCAAGCGGCAACCGGTCTCCCCAGTTAATGATACAGATTTCTTTTACCGCATGTTAAGCTTTGTTTTAGCGGTATGGCTCTGTGAGTTTCTGTTATTTTATGTTTCGGACATTTGCCAATCTATTTAAGATGGAGGTTCCGCTTTTGGAAGTTATTAACTCTGCACATGCTAGTTTTGTATTTTTTTTTTATTGTTCGATTTTATAACTGTCTACCGTTAAACTGTTATAGCATTACTGGTATAATGTTTTTAGGCCCCTTTTACAGCACTCCTATATCTTTATGCCTCCTAACATTTTGCTCAGCCGACAATACTGGCTGTAATGTCTAGGGAAATCCTGCTCTCATAAAAGTATATACCGGATCATAGTAAACCCTAGGAGAGAGATGTAGCAATGTTATTATATTATATTCTACTCTGCTCTGGCCCGTGTCACATACCACTGTCCCTAGGTATTTAGCCCCTTTGACACAGGCTTGTTATATTGATATGACTGGGCTCTACACTATATCCCCTAGACGTTTGGTTCCTATGAAGCTCATACACCATTTCATACAGCAGTGAATGTATTATATATTGCTTGCCCTGGATATTCCACATGCATTATGTCCATCTCTCACACTACCTCCGCTATAAGATATTGGTCCAGGATGTCATATTGCTCTCTATAGGCATTTAACCCTTATAATCCATCTCTGATACTGTGTTTTTGGTATATACACACTTTATATTGCTCTCCCTAAATCCTTGACCCCCATGAGGTTATCTCCTTCAGAGAATTTGCCCCTAACTATAAGCGCCATTTGAGCACTTGTAAATTAATCTGTCATAGGAAACATGTTCTGTGCCATCCACTAATATGAAAATATGTCCCCTAGTAAGACTATTGTCTTCCCAGCTCACCACGTATACTTAATCTGCTACACACAGTGGCTATCTCCTATTGAGAGGTATTGGTGGGCTCTGGAGGTTCTAATCAACGTACATATCAGATAGGTTAACGAACTTGCAATCTGAGCTATTTTCATATTATATCTACTAGTAAATACTGTTATACTCCTTCCCACTTAATACAAACAAGAGGGTTACAATGAGGAGCTGATAGTTGGGGACACATTTCTAAAATACAGTATTCACTATCTTCTTATTCAATTAGCTCACTACCCTTATATGCACCTATAAAATCCTAGGCTGCTAACTCAACAGATCATTAAGGGGACATCACATGCCACTGACAGGGACATGGGACTAGCACATTTTACCCTTCTTCTCTTATCTTCCAACTGCTATTCCCAAACCGCAGGAGACACTCTCTCACATACACACTCGAAGTTGAAACTCTTAATGGCTGGAACCATGCCTATTTACTAACAGTTAGGCTACTATCTTTGTTTATATGCCTCAAGGGAGCTGGAACACTAGACGTGCAAAGTTTTTATCTATCTTATAGTTCTGTATTAGCACTGTACTACTTAGGCTTGGCTCATTTATAGTTATTACAAGCATGTTAATGTCCTGGCCCTTCGTTTACAGTTGCCTATATTATGTTTACTATTGGTTGTTCATATACGGGGAACATCCCTTATAGGACCCATGCTATAGCCACACCGCACCGTCCTTTATATTATTTCTCACTCGCCATGTTATTTACATCCACTACCTCTATCTGACCCCTCTCCTCCCTTTCCCGCCGGCATTTGTTACCTGCGGGTCATATCCCTTCTCCTTTTTCCCACATCATCTATAGCTGACATCTCCCCAGGAGAGGGGTTCATATAGCAGCCCCCTGCTTCTCATATATAGTTAAATATCTTCCTCTGCTCCCATTATGGTTAGGAAATTACCCTTACTTTTGCAACTCCTGGTCTGAATCTAGCCCCTTCAATTACTAAGGTTAATGGCCCCTTAGTCTTCATCTTTCCAACATCCTGACTGGCTCCGCCCTCCATTTCCCCCTACTTCGAGCGGCTCTTGCCCGCTGCAACCCCCTCCCCCCTATCTAATCAGACCTCTGGGAGGTCGGACAAAAGCCAACTCCCTACCTTCTATCATTTCTAGTTTATAAAGCGCCTCTCATTTCACAGTAGGGATCATTAGTTATATAATATAAAATTTGAGGTTTCATAGATATATGTCCCAGTCACCGGTGTTTCTTGTATACTGTTTTACATTCTCTCTACATGATGATAGAAGAGGTACTATAGTACATATCAACTGTTATTCTGTTATTCATATGGATACATAAAACCCTCATGGGTTAGATATTGTGAGAACAATTATTTTCTAGCACGCCAATGTTTTGATCTATATTTACTTATTGTATGAGAAATGTACAAGTATTTCCATCATTTATGATCCGTGTCTGGACAAATTGTGTGTTTTTTCTGCTACTACTTATTACCTCAATAAAAAAATTATTTAAAAAAAAAAAATATTGAAATAAACTCTTTTTTTATTTTATTAGCTCAAAAAAGGACACTCTTCCTGTGGCAAAGTCTGAACACAGCAGACAACAACAGTTTATAGAACAGTAAATACTAAATGGCAATTGTTGTATTGGTTTGGATACAATATTATGGCATCAAACTGTAGTTACAGAGTACGTAGTGTAAAAAGTGCAGTGCTCACAGTGTACTTCTTCAATAAAAGAAAATATTTAAATGTATATATTATATATAGTAAGTACACTATACACTTGTAAAGAAAGATGAACAACAAATAAATGTCTAACCTATCTATGTTGGTTTTAATTTAATGTCTTTACTTACTTAGTAATAATAATATAATAATAGACATTAAATTAAAACCAAAATAGATAGGTTAAGCTAAGTTACCACCATAATACCTTATTTGTGTGAAAATTGTCCTCAGAAAACAAAACATAAATCCCTTATAGGTACAAAATTACAGGTGCAGTCCACTGTGCCTTCATGGCTGTCAATTTGTGGCAAACAAACATCACGTGAAGAATCTGGAACACAACACACAGCACAGAGTGTGCACACAAACACACATGTGATTGTGACATATACAATTAGTTTACACAGTTACAGACTTACAGCATTACTAGAGAGAGAGACATTTAAAACAAGTAGCATTGAACTGAACTACTATAACTACAGTTTCTTCTTGATGATTATATTATCTTTATGGGATCACAAATATAATTAGTTAGTTATTAATTACTGTTAAAGCAGTACTACACACAACTGAACAGTGACTGAGTCTGTCACTGAACAGTACACAGCAGTCACACACAAACAAACAATACATAAAAAAGGACACAGACATCAAGGAGTAAATCATGGTGAAGAAAGGGTGGCACGCCACTCACCTGAGGTGTGTGTGCTTTATTTTTGTATTGTACTGTTGTGTGTGTGTGCTGTACTGTCTGTAGTCTACAGTACATTTGTGATCCAATAAAGATTTACTCAAGGTTTACTCAAGGCTTTTCCTTCCCCTAATATAGTGGTTTTATTCAGTGTCACTCTCTGCACACTCATAGACAGTTAGACAGTCACACTCACTAGACACTCAGACACTAGAGACACAGTGGGACACACACAAACAAAAACATTCAAAGGCACCACAGCCAGTCAGCCACAGTCACACTCACACTCATAGACACTTAGACACTGGGGCAGACACACAATCACATACAAACATAAACATTCAAAGGCAGTTAAGACACTCATCTCACACACACTCATAGATAGATACATACAAACTTTTCAACTGGCACTCACTCACAGTCACTCTCACACACTCATAAAGGCAGTTAGACAGTACACACATTGTTATTGTTAACTGGTTGGTTATATTAGGTTAACCCCTACAGATCTGCCTGGGAGTGGGATGGCATTTGGGATTGGAATCATAAACAAAAACATATGATATCTTTCTTAAAGGGTCTATTTAAAATAGACAATTTTTAGTGTGAATAATATTAATAATCCCTTATGCACTATGCACTCACTGCATTGCAAACAATACAGGGGTGTGCTGTAAACAATAGCACAACATCTACAAAACAGAGCACTTCCTGATTGGCAAACATCACAGGAACACTAGAAGTAGTAATAGACATTATACAACAATTAGCATTGAACTACTAGATTTACTAACTTTGATTATCTTTATGGGATCACAAATATATTGTTACACAACGCACACACAGTCACACAATACCAAAAAAACACACATCATAAAAAGAGTGAATTATGGTGAAGGGTGACACTGACACGCACACATGAGGTGTGTGCAGTTTTGTGTTGTTTCTTTTGTATTGTTTGTGTGTGTGTGTGACTGTGACAGTGAGTGACGTGGTCGGTCGTGTCGTGTAGTGTACTAGTATATTTTGTGATCCAACAAAGATTTACTCAAGGTTTTAAGCTTCATTTTCAAAAAGCTATAAGCTATATAACAGTAACAAATATAAAATAACTTAACAGTAGTCTGCACTGGGCAGTTCTGGATGTGCCAAAAAACATTAAATATTAATATTATAAACCTGAATCACTACTCAGAATTATGGAATATGTAGGTTTTCTGTAAGAACACTAGTTGATCCACATGCTCTGGTTTGAGGGTGCTTCTTTTTGCCGTTACCACATCTCCTGCAGTGGAGAAAACCCGCTCTGCAGACACGCTTGTACCTGGGATACACAAGTATCGCTTTGACAAATGAGAGAGGAGGGGAAATTTGACCTTATGTACATGCCACCATTTCAAGGGTCTTCAGTGAGAGGCAGAGATGGGGCTTTACAATATTTCTCTATTTCCTCTTCAGCCTTGGCATAGGGGGTCTTGGGTTCTATTGTACCTTCAGTGTCAGTGAAAGACTGTCCCAGCAAAGTCATGAGCAGCGATGTGGAATTTCTTTTGGGAGGAGAAGGGTTATCCTCCTCGATGGGTGATTCTTCTTCCAGAGTTTCTTTTCCCTCAGGCAGTGGCACTTCATCCACGTTTGTCCTCCTAGATGTAACTGTACTAGTACACTCAATCTGTGTTTGAACAAAAGAATAGAAAAAATAGCATTCATTATTACCTCGAGCAGCCAGCCAGCTAATGCTATGTGTGTGCTCAGAGAGACAGTAATGCATAAATAAATGCATGCAACAGCTCACATCTATTAGGAAGGACTCGGGAGTGGACGGAGGAGGAGGAAAGTTGACTGACTGTGGCGTTTTCGAACTGACTTATATAATAAACCTTGTACTCATTAAACTAGCTACTAATCAAGCTACTGCTAGCTAAGCCTATTTTGTTATGGATGGTATGTTTTATGTTTGTTTTCAATTTATACATTTTTCAAGAAACATGATGCAATTAAAATTACCTCCAAGGATGCAGCCTCCTCAGTCACTCCTCTGTATATCTCCAATCTCTCCTCCTCTGTGAGAATAAAAGGGCAGTCCCTTAAAACGAGGATCCAGGGCAGAGGCTGTATAAAGTATCTTCTTCTCTGCCTCACTGCTGTACCTCGTCAGGAGATCTGTTTTGATGGCATTCTTGATCTCATGGATCATGGGTGTGTCTCCCATGGTGTCTGTCATGTTCTGGAGCAGTTGTGCATTTAGAGGGGCAATGAGAGAAACAGTTGGATTGCGCTCTTCTGACATCAGTGTGGTTGCATCTTTCATTGGCTTTAATGCACTCACAGCATCCTCTGCATTTGACACATCTGTTTCGTTGAGAGTGCAGAGATCTGACTCACTTTTTCTGACTTCTGGAGACAACAATATGGCACAGATTGCAGGTTACTGTTCTAGGAACCTCTCGACCATGTCATATGAGCTGTTCCACCTTGTTGTCACATCAGTTATCAGCTTATGATTCTTCAGGCCAAGACATTTCTGTTTTTCTTTCAGACAGTGGTTTGCTGTAGTGCTGCAGAGAAAAAAATGTTGATATTCGTCGCACTCTGCCTAAAAGCCTGGAGAGCGTTGCCACTTTCAGCGCCCGCTGGATGCGAGATTCAGTGTATGGGCGAAGCATTTTACATGAGGGAATTTTCCAACTTGAGCAGCAACAATCATGTTCGACGCATTGTCCGGTCACAAGCACTACAGATTTATCGGACAGCTGCCATTCTTCCACGACACGAGACAGTTAGCTCCGCCAGATGAGAACCCGTGTGAGACTCATAAACTGCTCTCGTTTGCAGACACATGCGACAAGATCTTCCAGTCCTTGCTAACGTAATATGCAGTTTACTGTTACATAAGACTGCGTCGTGACTGAAGTCCATGAATCACACGTTATTGCGACTCGACTGGCTTGGCTCATTGATGCAATTACCTGAGCTTTTGTTTCGTGGTAGAGTGCAGTATAACGTTTTTCTGTTAAGTGATTGCGTGACGGGATCTTATAACGTGGCTCTAGCGTCTTCAACAGGGTTGTGAAACCCAAGGTTTTCCTTGGCCGTAGGTCCTTCGCTATGAAAGTTGCCACAGCTTTGGTTATTCTCTTCCCTTTTTCAGAGTTGGGCGGCAAAGTTGACAGCATTGCATCAATTCTTGGCTGATGAGCTTCAGCTAGTCTTGTTATTTCCTTGGCAGTGGCACTGGCGACAGCGGCAGGGGTTAGCATCTCAGAGTGAAAACGTCTAACGTGATTTCTCAAGTTAGTAGTATTCCCTAGGTATTTAATTTTTGTGTGACAGGCTTTACAAACCGCGTGTGTCTTGTCCAATTCGTGCTTTCCAGTATGTTCATAAAATCCAAAATGTGCCCAGATGCTTGCTTTTAAAATGCTAGGTGCATTTTTTATCTCTCTATCTTTTTGTCTCCCTCTGTCATTTTAGCATGACATGTACATATGTGACGGATGATGTTGTTGTCAACGTCGAACTCTGTCAGTGTTAAAAAAAAACAAAAAAAAAAACACTAAGTTCCAGTTGTCAAAATGTCAAGCCGCAAATTTAAAATCAACAAGTACTAGTAACTTCAACTACTTGCCAATGTCATACATTTTGCGAACATAAATTTTAAAACAAATTGCATTGCAGGGGACATCACTCACTGACACTGTAAGTTACTGTAATATATTACACACTTAAAGGTGCAATGAAACCCAAACATTTACTTTCATGATTCAGATAGAGAATACAATTTTAAATAAACATCATAACTAACTTCTATTATTTAATTGCTTCATACTTCTCAGATATCGTTTGTTGATGACATATTAGCAATGCATTGCACAGCACACACATTACTTACTATATAATACTTAGTGCACGACACAAGGAGGAGGCTATTCATTTCAATAAAGGATAAGCAAATTATATAATAGGGAAAGTTGTTTAAAATTGCATGCACTTTCTTGAATCACAAAATGGGTTTTATGGCCTTTAGTTTAGTATGTTTAAAAATGCAGCTTTTAGCCTTGTTAAGTTTTGTTAACTTATAAAATAAAAACAGGGATTGGGTTCTTCGGATTGGCATCTTTTAAGAGAGCACTCAGAGTCAGCACATGCATTTGCAATTGCATATTAAATTGCATTTATAAAATTTTATTATTAAAAAAATAAATACTATTGTTATTATATGTAAAAAGTGTATATTATTAAAATATTTGAACTTCAGACCAGGCCATCCATCCATGTGAAAAACATGTAGATATAGATAGATACAGATTAGACTAATAGAGACACACATTAGACAATAATAGTATACTATATTTATTTATAATGCAATATTATTCAATAATGCAGCAATTAATTATGCAGCAGCCTGAGCCTCAGTCAGCTCAGCAGTAGTAGTAGTACATACTACATTAAGTAAATAAGGCAAGTATTTAATTGTACCCCTTATTGTGTAATAAATGTGTACCCCTTATTGATTTGCTCTTTCAGTAAGTTAATATTTAGTTTACCTATGGCAAGTAGGCACTAGGCATTGAGGCAATAGGCATGGCAATGGCAATTATGGCATGGCATTGGCAAAATGTACGACGTTTTGGTAACTAAGCAGTTAGTCTAATTCTCACCATAGGTCTCCTCCTCTGTCTCCCACAAAATAAAAATGAGCCCGCCATGTAGCTGTATACCCGCCGTGTATACTCGGAGTCTGAATCGTCATCACATTCACCATCATCAATCTCAGGCAACACACTCCTGCTTTGCTCCTACTGGGTAACTTCGGCACTTCCATGGAGCGCCCATGTTGCTTTATTGGGTGACGTGACGTCAGTGACGTCAAAACACTGAACCCGCGCACTTTCGCACACTTTCTGTTACTTGTACTGGAGGCTGGTCACATGGGTAACGTTAATCGATTATCGCGTCTCAGCGCATCGATGCCAGAATCGTTTCATGCCGCATCGTGATGCATCATCAAAACGATTATTTTTGACAGGCCTAGGAGCTGCTGAGTCATCCTATTTACCCAGAATTGCAGACAAAAAAGTTAATTTTTTTACAAATTCACTAGAGATTGGATATGCTCCTCTGTCTACAAAATTCGTCCTGCAAGTTGCAAACAACAAAATTGATGCCAAATATTGCAGCTCTGTATATCTAGAGGCAAGTTAAAAAAGACAGTTGAGTGGAAATTCACCTTTGGAGAAGCACTCAGATATTGCTAATGCTTAACATTAGACACTGCTACTCAACTGAGATGTAAAAAGCTGGAAATTGCGGTGACTGCATACCACTAAACACCAATAAAATTGATACAGACAACATATTAAAGATATTGGTATCAATAAGAGTATTAATTTATTTCCCCTTTTTATGTAGTGCAGTCCTCTTGGTTCTCTGAGTTGTAAGTCATTCTATTGGGCTTTGATAATGGCTTTCCTCTTGTGATAGTCTGTTTCCTAAAAAATGATTAAAAGTTGAAGTTGATGGGACCTCCCCATCGTCTGCATAATTGCCTTCCCTTCTATTCCTATGAGTATTTTGGGGAGTCTCTTATCGTCTAGTAGACCTCAAAACTGTATTAAGTGAATGATAGTATACTCATCTTGTAGTATATGAGCTAGCTAGCCGAAGGTGAACTAATCTATGCAGGTTCATTTCTACGTGTAGGGAGCATCTTCTCTATATCTCCATTACTTTGGAGTAGTGTCTTGTTTGAGCAATCTGTACTTTATTCAGCTGCGGTTGCTATTAGTAGCAGTTTTTCTCTTTCTGCTGAAAGCCATGTTTTTAGTTAGACCTAGCCTGGTGAAGTGTGTTGCAAGTACTAAGGTTAATAGGATCAGCCTGATTGGGCATGTTTCATTTGACACAGGGTGGTAATGTTGCATATTATGACTTACTTTGATCTTTTTGGAGCTTCCCATAAGGTAAAGGGGTTCTTAATAGAGTTTTGGTTAATAGAGAAAAAATTCTTGTAAGGGGAAAGTAATTTTTTGCCAAGATTGCAGGTTATGAATGAGATTCATCTAAGATCCAGAGATAAGGTATTAGTGGTGTTGATGGCCATTGCATGTACACAGTCACCATTGAATTGTTTGACCAGGTGATACTATTGATTTCAGAATCAGAAATTGTACAAATTCTAAAATTGTGTTTTGGTCTATAAATAAATAGTCGATTCGTGGGTAAGATTTATAGGGGGTGGGAAGTAAAATTTGCTATGTACAAATTTAGGTGTAAATTCCCCAAATCTCCACCAAGGAGAAGGGAAAAAGTTCCTTAAATATGGAAGGAAAATCCACAGGGGAAGACAGCACACTCTCCAAGAAGGGCACGGAAAATGGTTTACCCAAGTCCCATTATCACTATAATCATTCAAAGATTCCCAGCCTCCAAAAGGTAAATTAAAAAACCTTTGTTCACACTGGGTCCATAATACAGCAACAGCATTTCAAACCATCAATTAGTTCTTAGTCATGTCCATGTCATGACTAAGAACCAATTGCTGGTTTGAAACGTTGTATTATGGACCCTGTGTGAACAAATAAAGTTTTTTAATTTACCTTTTGGTGGCTGGAAATCTTTGAATGATTAAATATGGAAGGGGTCACATAAGGTATAGCGCTTCTCTTCGTAGAATAGTCTTGGCGTGGTTTAATGGCAAGATTAAAATCTCCTACTAATATTAATGAACCAATATAAACCTCCTGCAGCTTGTTCAAAGTGCCTGACTGACATTCGGGGCATAAGTAGGATAAATAACGTTCCATAAACAGCAGCCTTCTTAAAAAACAATCAAATCCTTTATTGGGGTCAAATTACAAAGACATCCATAGCGACACCACTCTAACAATTGTGCAGAAACAAACATCAGATGTGGCACAATATTTAAAAGGCACAAGCAAATACTATTGGTTAATTAAAGACATACTGGAAAAAAGATTAAACTTCTTGCGCTATAAATCCAACAGCAAGGACCAGCACCACAGATGGATACTAGTTTCCCTACAAACTAGCAAAAGGAATATTGAAGTGAAAAAACAAGTACTGTGGGCGCCTTAAAGGGCAGGTCAAAAAAATATATGAGTTGATTATGTCCTAATACATATGAAAAAAATCTTTTAACAAATGATAGGTAAATGATCAAGAAAAAAAATTTAAAAAATCTTTAACAAATGATAGGTAATGATCAAGAAAAAAACAACAGCCAATTGAGATGAATGTTAAAATATAATTTAATTAGACTTTACTAAATGTATTAAAAGAGTTGTAAGCGAAATAATTCATACAATGAATAAATATAAAAAGGCAATACTAAATGTACATAAATACATGCATAAAAACTTGTTTATATAAAATAAGTGATTCTCTGTAAGTGACCTATCTATGTAGAGAGAAGACCTCTAAAGACACTTCAAATTACTTAGCCTCTGCTGCAGACAAGGGTTAAGGAAGCAAAAAAGCAGTATTAATGAGAGAAAACGAATCCTGGTGATTTAAGCAAAATAACAATGAGCTTGCAACAATGATGCTCAATTCAATTTCAAAGTTTTAGGATTGGTGTAAAAACGGCAATCCTGCGCAGGTTATAGCCGTGAAGAAATAGTACCTTAATTTGTTCAGGAGCTCCAAGTGTTTTTGTAATCCAGTGTAGCAGTTATAACCGCCACTTGAACAGCTCTGGGAACCCTCTGTGTGAGATGGGAAGAAAGCCGCCAAGCTCCTCTCCCCTGCAAACTCTGGAATTCCACCCTCAGCTGTGTGATGTCCGTTTGTTGCTTCAGTGTTTCCTGGAGTACGGTGTCCTTAGTGAGCCACAATAGTGTGAAGAAAGTAGTTCCGGCAACGTTTCAGCTCTTAGCAGAGCCTTTGTCAAGCTGAGGGTGGAATTCCTGAGTTTGCAGGGGAGAGGAGCTTGGCGGCTTTCTTCCCATCTCACACAGAGGGTTCCCAGAGCTGTTTCAAGCTGGCGGTATAACTGCTACACTGGATTACAAAAACACTTGGAGCTCCTGAACAAATTAAGGTACTATTTCTTCACGGCTATAACCTGCGCAGGATTGCCGTTTTACACCAATCCTAAAACTTTGAAATTGAATTGAGCATCATTGTTGCAGCTCATTGTTATTTTGCTTAAATCACCAGGATTTGTTTTCTCTCATTAGTACTGCTTTTTTGCTTCCTTAACCCTGTCTGCAGCAGAGGCTAAGGTAATTTGAAGTGTCTTTAGAGGTCTTCTCTCTACATAGATAGGTCACTTACAGAGAATCACTTATTTTATATAAACAAGTTTTTATGCATGTATTTATGTACATTTAGTATTGCCTTTTTATATTTATCTCATTGTATGAATTATTTCGCTTACAACTATTTAATACATTTAGTAAAGTCTAATTAAATTATATTTTAACATTCATCTCAATTGGCTGTTGTTTTTTTTCTTGATCATTTACCTATCATTTGTTAAAAGATTTTTCTTTTTTTTTTTCTTGATCATTTACCTATCATTTGTTAAAATATTTTTTCATAATCAACTCATATATTTTTTTGACCTGCCCTTTAAGGCGCCCACAGTACTTGTTTTTTCACTTTAATTAAAAACATACACCTACTGCTCATATTGATGGATTGAACAGCATTAAAACTTTGATAATCAGCTGACAATAGAAACCGAAGCACAATTGGATATATCGATATAATCAAATTCATATGGTCAATTCATCAATGGGGAAATGACAAAATGTACATACATATCAAAGTATCACAATACTAGTTCTTTATACAATGTAAAATATGCAAATTTTGAAAGTTAATGTATTTACAAAGAATATAATATATAGTTATAAATATTCCTGCTCAAAAATATTAACAGAGAACAAATGAATCATAAAAATATAATGTATAACATTAAATGTAAACATATTTATAATTTTATTAATTGATGATAACTGAAACTAATAAAGGATTTAAACATTAGTCCTCTGTGATATTCATTCTCAAAAATGTATTATATCATTTTCTGAATTAAAACCAACTAGGGTTAAAGTGCTCTTTTTAATATGCCAATAGACCTCCTGTCTAGCTAGCATGGACCACTTATCACCTCCCCTGGGGGGATTTTTATATCTCGATTGCATTCAACTTAAAGGGACAGTCAACACCAGAACTTTTGTTGTTTTTAAAAGATAGATAATCCCTTAATTACCCATTCCCCAGTTTTGCATACCAACACAGTTATAATAATACATGTTTTACCTCTGTTATTACCTTATATCTATGCCTCTGCAGACTGCCCCCTTATTTCAGTTATTTTGACAGACTTGCATTTTAGCCAATCAGTGCTCACTTCCTCTGTAAATTCACGTGCATGAGCTCGATGTTCTCTATATGAAACATATGAACCTAACACCCTCTAGTGGTGAAAAACTGTCAAATGCAGAGGCGGCCTTCAAAGTCTAGGAAATTAGCATATTAACCTCCTAGGTTTAGCTTTCAACTAAGAATAACCAAGTGAACAAACAGAAGTGGTGATAAAAAGTAAATTGGAAAGTTGTTTAAAAAATGCATGCCCTATTTGAATCATGAAAGGTTTTTTTTTGGACTTGACTGTCCCTTTAAAAGAACACACTTTACCTTTGTGTACATCTATTAAATGTCTGGCTAGCTCTGAACAATGATAAACATTTGTTATATATCCAAAGTGCTCACCTATCCTGTTACGGACGTCCCGTGTGGTCATCCCAATATACTGTATAGAATTTTGTGAGCATTCAATAAGATATATCACAAATGTAGAGGAACATTTTACATAACCCTTTGTATTAAAGGTTTGGTCCAGTTACATGCAATGAAATATTAGGGTCTTAATGTGTTCACATGCTTTACATTTTTTTACATACTTATATGTACTGGTTATGTGTAAGCCATGAACTACTACTAGGTACACCTCTCAATTGACCAGGGGACACCATATTACCCAATGTTAGATTTCTAGTATACACAAATCTGCAACCTTCTTTAATATCTTCCTTAAAGGGACACTGTAGCCAAAAAAATTATTTTGTGATTCAGATAGAGCATGCAATTTTAAGCATCTTTCTAATTTACTCCTATTATCAATTTGTCTTCATTTTCTTGGTATGTTTATTTGGAAAGCAAGAATGTAAGTTTAGATGCCGGACCATTTTTGGTGAACAACCTGGGTTGTCCTTGCTGATTGGACAGCACCTTTAAACAAGTGCTGTCCATGGTTCTGAACCCACAATTTGCTGGCTCCTTAGCTGAGATGCCTTCTTTTCAAATAAAGATTGCAAGAGAAATGAAGAAACATTGATAATAGAAGTAAATTAGAAAGTTGCTTACAATTACATGCTCTATCTGAATCATGAAAGAAAAAATTTGGGTTCAGTGTCCCTTTAAGGTGTTCATCACCATTTAAAATAGGTAAATATTTCTTAAAGAGACACTGAACCCAAATTTCTTCTTTCATGATTCAGATAGAGCATGACATTTTATGCAACTTTCTAATTTACTCCTATTATCAATTTTTCTTCGTTATTTTGCTATCTTTATTTAAAAAGCAGGATTGTGATGCATAGGAGTCGGCCCATTTTTGGTTGAGAACCTGGGTTATGCTTGCTTATTGGTGGGTAGATGTAACCCTCCAACAAGCAAGCGCTATCAATGGTGCTGAACCTAAAATGGGCTGGCTGCTAAGATTTACATTTCTGCTTTTAAAATAAAGATAGTAAGAGAACAAAGAAAAATTGATAATATGAGTAAATTAGAATGTTGCTTAAAATGTCATGCTCTATCTGAATCATGAAGGAAAAAATATGGGTTCAGTGTCCCTTTAATAATATTGCAGATTTGGTAATACTGAGAAGAAAACCTTGTTACAAAACTGGGTTTATTAGTATCACTATCCTGTCCCCCACTCTTCCTATTAGTCTTTTTCAAGAGGCTACCTCGTTCCAGGCTTCGTGACTCCTCAAAAGCTTTAGTTATCACTTTTTTGGGATAGCCTCTTTTCCTTTTGATTCTGTAGTGAATGCAGTTTCTCTCAAAATAATTTGTCTAGTTCTGAGAAATTGAACCTTTGGCTATTCCATGAAAGACATGCTTTGGTTGAGCGCTTGAGGCGTGTAGTAGTGAATTAGCAGAAATTGGTTTACAATACAAACTCGTTTCAATGCATGTATGCAAATGATCAAAGTTAAGATTAATCTAAAAAGTTGATCTCAAAATTATGCCACTCTCATAGGTAAATTGAATCTCTAATGAACAGCCATTTAGAATTCTACAAAGGAACCAGCTTCATTCTGACTGTACTGATGACTGTACTGATGAAAATGAGGTCATCAATAAAACGTTTATAGAATTTGATTTTACCCAAAAAAGGGGCATAAATATTAGCAATAGTAATAGGTCTATTCTATAGAAGGCTGGTGATAATATACCCTCTTTCTTTATATAAAGAGACATTTAACACTTTGGCTATTCCCAGTCTCCTTCTAGTCATGGTGCTGTCATGTCGAAATTTATCTTTCACTACATATCAGTACTAACCTGTTTGCTCATGTGTAGACTACCTTCAGTATAACCTAGGAAAAATTAAACAAATATGTAAATTCAAATATTCCAAAAATTATAATAATGACGCAAACTATATTAAAAAGTAAATAAATGCACTTGATTGAATGTGGAAATCTAGAATAATTAAAAAATCCCAATGTCTGAGGTGTCTGTTCTAGTGATTTATTCTCCACTCCAGTATTCTGGGGGCGTTTTTTTATTCATCCCTCTTGGACTATCATTTCTACTGATGCCAGACTCTTAAGTTAGAATGCAGTTTGGGAGTTGAGTAAAAGCACAAGTAGTCGGTTTCTCCAGGAGGTGCGGTTACCAATAAATATATTTCTTTTGCATGATGTACCGAGTCCACGGATTCATCCTAACTTGTAGGATATTGTCCTACCTGACAGGAAGTAGCAAAGAGAGCACCACAGCAGAGCTGTCTATATAGCCCCCCCCTTAACTCCACCCCACAGTCCATTCTCTTTGCTGGCTCTAAGCAGGAAGAGTAAAGAGAAGAGGTGTTAAACTGTTAGTTTTTATTTTATTTTCAATCAAGTGTTTGTTATTTTTAAATGGTACCGGTGTTGTACTATTTACTCTCAGGGCAGGACATAGATGAAGATTTCTGCCTGGAGGGGAGGATGATCTTAGCACTTGTAACTAAGGTCCACTGCTGTTCCCACAGAAGCTGAGGAGTACAGGAAAAACTTCAAGGGACACTGAACCCAATTTTTTTCTTTTGTGATTCAGATAGAGCATGCAATTTTAAGCAACTTTCTAATTTACTCCTATTATCAATGTTTCTTCGTTCTCTTGCTATCTTTATTTGAAAAATAAGGCATCTAAGCTTTTTTCTTGGTTCAGAACTATGACAGCAGTTTTTGATTGGTGGATGAATTTATCCACCAATCAGCAAGGACAACCTAGGTTGTTCACCAAAATGGGCCGGCATCTAAATTTACATTCTTGCATTTCAAATAAAGATACCAATTGAATAAAGAAAATTTGATAATAAGGAGTAAATTATAAAGTTACTTAAAATTCCATGCTCCTGAATCACGAAAGAAATAAATTGGGTTCAGTGTCCCTTTCAGTGTGAGGAACGTTTCTTGCTATACAGCATGAGGTATGTTCATGTCATATTTTCTGCAGAGGCTGACAGTGTCCCCATTAGGGAAGGGTAAGCAGTAATCCTAGTGTTGAGGTTTTTACTAACTTGCATAAAGGGTTCTCCTGAGGTCCTGAGAGTCCTTCTGAGGGACTAATTGAAGCTTTAAACCCCATATTATCGCTTCCTAAGCGGCAGGTAGGGCCACAGCAGAGCTGTGGCAAGGTGCTAATAGGGGTTTTAACCGGTTTTTAGACAAATTTCAATCCTTTTTTTTTCATTTGGAGGTTATTGCTTATTAACTTGTGGTGCAATCCTTCTAAAGCTTAGTGGGTACACTGTTAAAATTTCAGAAAAATTGAAGCAATTTTAACCTGTTTTGCAGTTTGTGTATGCCTTTTTTTTTTTCTCTTAAAGGCACAGTACAGTTTTTGCAAATTGTGTTTTTTTCATTAAATAAAGTGTTTTCCAAGCTTGCTTGCTTTATTACTAGTCTGTTAAACATGTCTGACACTGAGGAAACTCATTGTTCAATTTGTTTAGAAGCCATTGTGAAACCCCCTCTTAGAATGTGTACCACTTGTACTGATATGTCTATAAATTGCAAACAGCATATTTTGACTTATATAAGTTTGGCATTAGATGATTCTCAGACAGAAGGAAATCAGGTTTTTACCATCTAGTTCTCCCCAAGTATCACAATCAGTAACGCCCGCAGAAGCGACGCAAAGTACTTCTAGTGCGTCTAATTCTTTCACCTTGCAAGATATGGCTTCAGTTATGAATACTACCCTCACAGAGGTTTTATCTAATCTGCCTGGGTTGCAAGGGAAGCGCAGTAGCTCTGGGGTAAGAACAAATGCTGAGCCTTCTGACGCTTTAGTAGCCGCATCCGATATTCTGAGGGAGAGATTTCTGATTCAGGAAAGATGTTCTCTCAGACAGATTCAGATATGACAGCATTTAAATTTAAGCTAGAGCACCTCCGCTTATTGCTCAGGGAGGTTTTAGCTACTCTGGATGATTGTGACCCTATTGTACTTCCAGAGAAATTGTGTAAAATGGACAAATATTTAGAGGTTCCTGTTTACACTGTGTTTCCGGTCCCTAAGAGGATTTCGGACATTGTTACTAAGGAGTGGGATAAACCAGGTATTCCGTTCTCTCCCCCTCCTGTTTGTAAGAAAATGTTTCCCATTTCTGACACCATAAAGGACTCATGGCAGACAGTCCCTAAGGTGGAGGGAGCTATTTCTACCCTGGCTAAGCGTACAACTATACCTATTGAAGACAGTTGTGCTTTCCTTGATCCTATGTATAAAAAATTAGAGGGTCTCCTAAAGAAAATTTTTGTTCATCAAGGTTTTCTTCTTCAACCTATAGCATGCATTGTTCCTGTAACCACTGCAGCTGCCTTTTGGTTTGAGGCTCTAGAAGAGGCTCTTCAGATGGAGACCCCACTAGATGATATTTTGGACAGAATTAAGGCTCTTAAGTTGGCTAATTCTTTTATTATTGACGCCGCTTTTCATCTTGCTAAATTAGAGGCTAAGAATTCAGGTTTTGCCATTTTAGTGCGTAGAGCGTTATGGCTTAAGTCCTGGTCAGCTGATGTGTCATCTAAATCTAAGCTTTTGTCCATCCCTTTCAAAGGTAAGACCCTATTCGGGCCTGCATTGAAAGAGATCATTTCAGACATTACTGGAGGGAAGGGTCATACCCTCCCTCAGGATAAGTCAAAATAAGACAAGGACCAAACAAAATAATTTTCGTTCCTTTCGAAACCTTCAAGAGTGGTCCTCTACCTCTTCCCCTGCTGCAAAGCAAGAGGGGAACTTTGCTCAATCCAAGCCAACCTGGAAACCTAATCAGGCTTGGAACAAGGGTAAACAGGCCAAAAAGCCTGCTCCTGCCACTAAGTCAGCATGAAGGGGTAGCCCCCGATCCGGGACCGGCTCTAGTAGGGGGCAGACTCTCTCTCTTTGCTTAGGCCTGGGCAAGAGACGTTCAGGACTCCTGGGCCGTAGAAATTGTAACCCAGGGGTATCTCCTAGATTTTAAAGATTCTCCTCCAAGGGGGAGATTCCATCTTTCTCAATTGTCTGTAAACCCAACAAAAAGAGAGGTGTTCTTACGCTGTGTAGAAGACCTTTTTACCATGGGAGTGATCTGCCCAGTTCCAAAAGCAGAACAGGGGCAGGGGTTCTACTCCAATCTGTTTATAGTTCCCAAAAAAGAGGGAACCTTCAGACCAATTCTGGATCTCAAGATCCTAAACCAATTCCAAAGAGTTCCATCTTTCAAGATGGAGACCATTCGGACTATCTTACCATTGATCCAGGAGGGTCAATATATGACCACCGTGGACTTAAAGGATGCATATCTGCACATTCCTATCCACAAAGATCATCACCAGTTCCTCAGGTTCTCCTTTCTGGATAAGCATTATCAGTTTGTGGCTCTTCCTTTCGGGTTGGCCACGGCGCCGTGAATCTTCACGAAGGTGCTAGGGTCCCTTCTGGCAGTTCTAAGGACACGGGGCATAGCAGTGGCGCCTTATCTAGACGACATTCTAATTCAAGCGTCATCCTTCCAACTAGCCAAGTCTCACACGGACTTAGTGTTGGCCTTTCTAAGGTCTCACGGGTGGAAAGTGAACGTAAAAAAGAGTTCTCTTTCCCCCCTCACAAGAGTTTCATTTCTAGGGACTCTGATATACTCGGTGGACATGAGAATATTTCTGACGGAGGTCAGGAAATGAAAGATTTTGCCCACCTGCCGAGCTCTTCATTCCATTCCTCGGCTGTCAGTGGCTCAGTGTATGGAGGTAATCGGACTAATGGTAGCGGCAATGGACATAGTTCCGTTTGCTCGCTTGCATCTCAGACCACTGCAACTATGCATGCTCAATAATTGGAATGGGGATTATGTGGATTTATCTCCTCAGATAAATCTGGATCAAGAGACCAGAGACTCTCTTCTTTGGTGGTTGTCACAGGATCATCTGTCCCAGGGAATGTGTTTCCGAAGGCCAGAATGGGTTATAGTGACTATAGACGACAGTCTTCTGGGCTGGGGTGCAGTCTGGAATTCCCTGAAAGCTCAGGGTTTGTGGACTCAGGAGGAGGCTCTCCTACCAATAAATATTCTGGAATTAAGAGGGATATTCAATGCTCTCCAGGCATGGTCTCAGCTGGCTTCGGCCAGATTCATCAGGTTTCAGTCGGACAACATCACGACTGTGGCTTATATCAATCATCAGGGCAGAGCAAAGAGTTCCTTAGCGATGATAGAGGTTTCAAGGATAATCCAATGGGCAGAGGCTCACTCTTGCCATCTGTCAGCGATCTATTTCCCAAGTGTAGAGAACTGGGAGGCAAATTTTCTAAGTCATCTGACTTTTCATACGGGGGAGTGGGAACTCCATCCGTAGGTGTTTGCTCAGCTGGTTCGGCTATGGGTCACACCAGAGTTGGATCTGATGGCGTCTCGTCAGGACGCCAAACTTCCTCGTTACGGCTCCAGGTCAAGGGATCCTCAGGCTGTACTGATAGATGCTCTAGCAGTACCCTGGTCGTTCAACCTGGCTTATGTGTTTCCACCTTTCCCTCTCCTTCCACGTCTGATTGCCAGAATCAAACAGGAGAGAGCATCAGTGATTTTGATAGCGCCTGCGTGGCCACACAGGACTTGGTATGCAGACCTGGTGGACATGTCATCCCTTCCACCATGGTCTCTGCCATTGAGACAGGACCTTCTGATTCAAGGTCCATTCAAGCATCCAAATCTAATTTCTCTGCAACTGACTGCTTGGAGATTGAACGCTTGATTCTATCAAAGCGGGGTTTCTCTGAGTCAGTCATAAATACCTTAATTCAGGCTCGAAAGCCTGTTACAAGGAAAATTTATCATAAGATATGGCGTAAATATCTTTTTTGGTGCGAATCCAAAGGCTTCTCCTGGAGTAAAATCAGGATTCCTAGGATTTTGTCTTTTCTCCAAGAGGGATTTGAGAAAGGATTATCAGCTAGTTCCCTAAAGGGACAGATATCTGCTCTGTTTATTTGGTTGCACAAGCGTCTGGTAGATGTTCCAGACGTTCGGGCTTTTTGTCAGGCTTTAGTTAGAATTAATGTATGATGGTCACTGAGGAAAAATATGCTTATGACATAGGAAACGCGTCTGACCTAATTTTTCCTGTCTTATTTTGCCTGTCACTTACCACTTATGCCTTTTTTACCTGTTTGGCATTGTATGGATATTTACCTATTATATTGAGCATTTGTTTGAGCTAAACAATAAACAGGTATTTCACTGCTTACCATCGTTTGCTTTTCTCAGCCTTACTGGGTGCGCTGATTGTTGGTGTTGTTTAGTTAGAATTAAGCCTGTGTTTAAACCTATTGCTCCGCCATGGAGTCTAAATTTAGTTCTTAGAGTTCTTCAGGGGGTTCCGTTTGAACCCATGCATTCCATAGATATTAAGCTTTTATCTTGGAAAGTTTTGTTCCTATTTGCTCTCTCTTCAGCTCGAAGAGTTTCTGAACTATCTGCATTACAATGTGACTCTCCTTATCTTGTGTTCCATGCAGATAAGGTGGTTTTGCTTACCAAGCCTGGGTTCCTACCTAAGGTTGTTACTAACAGGAATATCAATCAACAAATTGTTGTTCCTTCTCTGTGTCCTAATCCTTCTTGTAAGAAGCAACGTCTGTTGCACAACTTGGACGTGGTTCGTGCTTTGAAATTTTATTTGCAGGCAACCAAAGATTTTTGTCAAACATCTTCTTTGTTTGTTGTCTATTCTGGAAAGCGTAGGGGTCAAAAGGTTACGGCGACTTCTCTTTCCTTTTGGCTGAAAAGCATCATCCGTTTGGCTTATGAGACTGCTGAAAGGATTACTCCTGAAAGAATTACAGCTCATTCTACTAGAGCGGTAGCTTCCACATGGGCTTTTAAAAATGATGTTTCTGTTGAACAGATTTGTAAGGCTGCAACTTGGTCGTCACTTCATACCTTTTCAAAATTTTATAAATTTGATACTTTTGCTTCTACGGAGGCTATTTTTGGGAGAAAGGTTTTGCAAGCAGTGGTGCCTTCCGTTTAGGTTCCTGTCTTGTCCGTCCCTTCATCCGTGTCCTAAAGCTTTGGTATTGGTATCCCACAAGTTAGGATGAATCCATGGACTCGGTACATCATGCAAAATAAAACAAAATTTATGCTTACCTGATAAATTTCTTTCTTTTGCGATGTACCGAGTCCACGGCCCGCCCTGTCTATTCAAGACAGATAGTATTTTTTTATGTAAACTTCAGTCACCTCTGCACCTTGTAGTTTCTCCTTTTCTTCCTTGGCCTTTGTCGAATGACTGGGGGGTGGAGTTAAGGGGGAGCTATATAGGACAGCTCTGCTGTGGTGCTCTCTTTGCTACTACCTGTCAGGATGGACAATATCCCACAAGTTAGGATGAATCCGTGGACTCGGTACATCGCAAAAGAAAGAAATTTATCAGGTAAGCATAAATTTAGTTTTTTGGGGATCTTCTGTGTTCTCAGACTTGGCCTTATTCTCAGATGAGACACTTGTGTCTGTTTTTTAAAGTCAGATAATGTTACTGCTAAGGCATATTTAGATTTTTTAAAGGAAAACCTCTAGTTTCCTTATCAATAAAGGGAAGTAACTTAAATTTGCTCTGTGTGCTGAGCTCCTTTTCTTCTTAAAAGGGGAAGAGTCCACAGCTGCATTCATTACTTTTGGGAATTCAGAACCTGACCACTAGGAGGAGGCAAAGACACCCCCAGCTAAAGGCTTAAATACCTCCTCCACTTCCCTCACTCCCCCAGTCATTCTTTGCCTTTTTGTCACAGGAGGTTGGAAAAGAAGTGTCAGAAGTTCAAGATAGTCTCTTATGGAGGGTAGTACCTCTTCGCAATGGGACTGAAGTTTTAAGTAATCCAGTCAGCCTCTCAGTGAGAGCATGGGATGAAAGTTAGAGTCCGGAGATGCAGGGAGAGTTTTCCTGCGAATCCATCCTGACTCATATTTACAGCTCCTTGGTAATCAGCGTTGACAAGTTTCGCTGCCCTACCCTTTCTTCACTCAAGTCCATGTCATAAGCGAGGCTTACTATCTGTCACACTTGAAGGACTGTGTTTCTGTTCCACGGCGTAGATTCCGGTATGATTGTTTCATTTTATTTCAATATGAGATGTATTGTTAAAGACACAAGTAGGGTCTCAGTGGTACTCTTTTATCTTAAATGAGAAATCATGGGTTAATATCTCCTGAGGGGGGGTTATTGAACAGGGGGGACTTTAATCATGTTTGTTATGTGGTTCTATCTGCAATGTGTAGCTATACTTAGGCTCACAACCTTTTACGGAACTTAACGGCCTACTTTTAATGACACAATTCTCTCAAGATTGCGCACTCTTTTTGTGACAGGTGCGGTTACGTTGGTTTTTTCACTTCCCTATGCTGGACTGTGTGCGACCGAGGAGAGTCTAGCTCGTGGGTTGTCTGGTTCAAAAGGAGGTAGTGAGTGCACCAGCCATGGAGGTGTCAGTGGTGCCAGTTTGTCTTTTTTTTAATCCCAAGATTATGAGGATTCTGATACACGCGACACGTATGCCTCCGATACGGAGGATGTGTCTTGCGATGAATATGGAAATGGCCCGGGTAATCAATGCCGATCAGTTATGTTCCGGGTGCCGTTCTAGAGTACTCTCTTCTCTTGAATTGGGAACTTAGAGTGCGTTGAGCCATCTGCCTCCGAGGGTTACATGACTCGTGAAGTGCATGCCCAAGACCCTTTCCCGCTATGCATGCAGGTGTCCCTATGGCCTTCACATCCTTCCTCCAGAGAGTGGCTTGTTTCCGACGGAGGTTACGGCATGGTTCTGCATGGTCCATTTCTATGCGCTGTCACATTTATATCTCCCAAGTGAAGTATTTCTCAAATACTGTTCGTAGCTCCGTTAACCTAGTGTCCAGCGAGCGTGTGGATCGCCCGAATTCAGTTCGGCCTTCTGATGAAACATTGGCCCCTGAGGCATCAGGGGCCCCAATCTTGGAGCCGAGGTCTCCAGTAGATATGGCGAGGGATGATTTTGCCTTCCGTTATAGGCTGGCTCGCCTTCGGGTTCTTTTAAGACATTTTTTGGCAATGTTAGAGAATCCCAGTCCTAGTGGGCAAAGGGATCCGAGGCCTTAGAAGCTGGATGGCAAAATGGAGTGTGATGTTAGGGGATGAAGCCAATCCTCCTTATCGTCTTTCATTTTATGTTGATTTATGTTTTTCGGTTCCATTCTGAGCTTTGGGTGATAGGGCCTCTACTCGGCTGGTCCTATTGTCGTTCTCATTCACCTTGGGCGTTCACCCGATGGGTGCTGCCTTTCATTTTAATTTGTGATCCTGATGGATGTGTTTAATTTGTTTTTTTCTTAAGCTCAGGTCTGTTAGATTTAGCGTTTTTTATGAATATTCTTCTCTGGAACTGATTATTGCGACTAGTGGTCGCGTGGGCACTCCCTCACACTTGTTGAATATTATAATTTTTTGTTTCTAGTTAATTTACGATCCTTCGGGACAAATTTTTTTTGGACCTTGAACAGTTCAAGAGTGTCCTTATACCAGGGTGGTACTGATCGGGCACTTTTTCAGCTGTTTCCAGGGTTCATGTCATCTTCGTGGTGCTGAGAATGCTTCTTGGCTTATTCTATGGACTCCGGGCTAGGATCCTATTGATGTATGAGGCCTGTGGTTTATATGCAACTTCTCCGGACGGAGGGTTGTGCGTGCCAACCTAAGTTTGGTTGGTTTCGGGCTACTCAACTGGGCTATGAATCTGCTTCTTGCAGACAACTTCTAGGTTTTTCAGGTCCCCGGGGACTTAGAACCGTTGTTTCCATTAAATGGAAGTTGGGAGATGTGTGTGACCTGTTTGGTCTAGTGTGCCGGGTAATTAACGTTTGGGTTTTCACTCGAGGTTCCTCCGGACGCTGATTAAAGCCTATTGCACTCTTTCTTGCGGTGGCGGAGTATCTTCATTCCCCGCTTTTGGGGGAAATCATCTGGTCGAGTGCTCGGGGCATGTTTGTCTTTCTCTGTTCCGAGTTATATTACTCTGAGAGGTGGTGTGCAGGGGTTCCCTGCCTTCTGTGGGAGCTACGGCTCCAGCGTTTGCCTGCTTAAGGTAGTTTTCCTTGAATAATAGCTTCTTCAAGCTCTCTAATACCCTTGGTCGGACTATCGGTCTTGATGTTTGGGTGTATTGCGTCCTCAATGTTACGCTAGCCTTAGGGGCTTGGTCAGTAGAAGTGTCGAGTTTGGGTACGGAGGGCCGCCCTGCGAGGGGTCAGGGTTTTTTCCTTGTTTTGTTTGCCATGTGCTGCTGGCAGCCATTTTACTCACCTGTCTCACACGGATGATGCACACCAGTCTGGCCATAAAAGGAAGTGCAGGAAATAAGCAGGCATCCCCCACAATGCACCATAGACAGCAAGAGAGGTGAGTAAAATGGCTGCCAGCAGCACATGGCAAACAAAACAGGGAAAAAACGCCTGACAGTCAGGGCAGTTGTCCATTTTCCTCAATACTCCCGTTTGGGGTTTTCGTGGGCGGTGCCTTACGTTAATTCTCTGAGATGGCGAGCAGGACCCTGGGTTATCATTACCATGCCTGTGTGTGTATAACGTGTTGCCGCTTTGCCTCCGAGATTTCTTGCAAACATTTGCATTGGGTGCTGATTTTTAGATTGTTCAGGAGTCCTTGTGACTCTGGGTTTGAGGCTATTTCTAGATCACCAAGTGTACGGACTTTAGAAGATGCGCTCCTCCTTGGAGGAAGCAGTTAAGGGTTCTTGGTCCTGGGGGTCCTTGGTCCTGCCTTACAAGCCCTTCCTGCGTTTTAGGTTCCTGGGAGGGGAGCTGTGATGTGGTGTCCGGTTCCTCCGTTTCTGCAGCGGTAGGTTGAGGTTTTGCTCCTGTGGGGGCTTTCTACATGTATCTAATATATTGAGGTTTTTGGGGGACTTATTCTCTTGGGAAGTGTGCCCTTTTTTGCCCTCCGACTGCGTGTAGGGGGGTCTTGTACCCGAACAGAATGTTTCTCCTGACTCACGGTAGCATGCCGGTTTTGTAGCAGCAGTCTAAACAGGGGACTTTGTTCCTTGTTGATCCTCTTTTTTCTTTTCCTGTAGTCTGGGACTCTTGTCTTCGGGTCTTTTGACTAGCCTTGGGCTGCGACCGTTTATCCTGGAGGGAAGGTTGGGGATTCGGTTACTCTATGCAGTGTTGGCCGTTTTCTGCTGTTTGGCCCTCTCCTTTGAGGGAGGACTTTGGATGTCCTTCTTCTTTCTACTTGCATCTGGTGCTGGCAGGGGGCGCTCCTTGGAGCCACTATTTAGTGGGCTGTAAGCCCTTGGAGGTTTGCAGTTGGAGCCATCTACAGCGATTTGCTCAGTGATGGTGTATCCAGTTACAGCTAATTGCTTTTGTCTGGATGCTAACTAGCTTTGACACGCCTTTAGGAGGTTTGTGTTAGCATTAGGGTCAGCCTTCCCTCTTGAGGCTGGTCTTTGAGAGTTCCTGTTCAGGCGGTTAGAGTTTCTCTGGAGAGCTCTGTCCTAGCTGCTGGGATATTTATCCTGTTTCTACTGTCTCCGCCTATCTAGCCTCCAGATCTAGATATGTTATGGAGCATTGGGGGACTCATGTATGTCCTGGAGTACCTTAGGGTTTTGGTATGGGATTATGGACATGAGGTATTTCCTCTGGTCCTTTTGGGGACATGTTCCCTGTGTATGGATCCTTCTTTATTGGGTCCTTGTGTTCTAGGGAGTTTGTTTTCCTGGGCGTTGCATTTGTAAAGACAACCATGGGTTGTTTTCTAGGTGTTAAAAACGTTCCTTTGGATTTTCCTGGTCTCTGGTTCTCTTTTGGGGGGGGCAGATGCGGATCTTATCTTTGCCTGGGTACCTTCTTGGGAGTCGTGACCCGTAGGGCAGACGTCTCGGAGGTTGTTTGGACTGACGGACTCTAGGTCTGAGTGGTCTCTAGTTCGGCTTTGCCGGTGGTGTAACTGTTGTGTAGTTACCTGGACTCGGGTTTTTCTCCCGTGCGTTTGTACTTAAATTGTTTTAGGTGTTGAGTAATTCAGACTGTGGTGCCTTTCGAAGGGGCCAGCCTTTTGTACCCACCCGTTATTTGCATTCAGTGTCCTCTAGCTTGGGTATTGTTTTCCCAAAAGTAATGAATACAGCTGTGGACCTCTTTCCATTTTAAGAAAAAAAACTTATCATTAAGTTATGCTTACCTGATAATTTCATTTTCTTCTGAAGGGAAGAGTCCACAGCTCCCCGCCCATGTTTTTTATCTCTATGAGGCGGTTGTAATGTTTTGTTCTTCCGACACCTTTTTTCACCCTGATTTTTCTCCTACTGTTCCTTGTTCCCTTGGCAGAATGAGTGGGGGATGAGGGAAGTGGGGGAGGTATTTAAGCCTTTGGCCGGGGTGTCTTTGCCGCCTCCTGGTGGCCAGGTTCTGAATTCCCAACAGTAATGAATGCAGCTGTGGACTCTTCCCTTCAGAAGAAAATGAAATTATCAGGTAAGCAAAATTTATGTTTTTTACATTGTTAACGCATAAGTAAATTTTTGTGAGGCGGATTGCTTCAGTTTACAATTTCTTCCCCTGGGGGAAAGGTTTCTTCTTCAAGGGGTTTTTCTTTCTATTAGTAAAACATGTTTGTATTTCACATTTTGACCTAATGGTCTCTTGTGTAAACCTCTCTTTTCCAGATGTTTTGCCAGAGCCAGGGATACATATTCATAGTTTCTTTGGCTCCCATAGCTCTTTGATATTTCATCAGTTTCCTTTTATTCCTTCATTTGTTTACTACTTAGAGGCATAGTTAATATCAAGTTCAATCGCTAATCATAAATCTGATTGCTCCAGCTTCATCATGCAGATCTGCTTATTCAGTCCTAGATTGGATGTCCAGTCTTCCTATTTGGCTTTTCCAGTGACTCAATATTCTTCAATTCTTACAAAATATTAAGTCAAGGACTTATTTGCTAGTTTCTTATAAGATCTCTGACATTCAGATCTTTGTTCTAGATCTAGTCTAGTAAGGCTAATAGTTAGATAATAGTTTCTCTCTTTTTTAGAACTTTACAAACTCTTCTTTTAAACCTATTAATGGTTTAAGCGTACTGCTTAGTTTTAACATAATTTTTCATTTACAATATTTTCACCAGTAAAGTGTCTTGTTTATTTGCCTTTACTTGTGAGATTCCTTATCTTATCTTTTAGGATAAGATTTTTTTTCTTTGACATTTTAAAGTTTATGGTTAATTTAATTTTTTCCACTTATGGGTCAGAAGACTACAGTTGTTACTTCGCTTCCCAGATAAAACAGTCATTAAGTATGGCATCTTGGAAGCAGGAAATTCCTTCCAGAATTTTTTACAGCCATTCTACTAGGTTAGTGTGTACTTTGTGGGCTTTTTAAAGAAAGGCTTCTGTTGTGTAGATTGCACAGAAGCAGTTTGGTCTTCTCTGCTCTCTTTTTGTTTGGGGTTGGTAATTTGGTGCCTGCCTTAATTTTTCCCCACCCATTTACCCGTAGACTCCATTACTGGGTATTAGATCATGAATTATGGCTTGTGACTCTCATCACCTGATAAATTCAATTCTTTCATTATTGTAAGAGTCCATGAGACCTGTCCTCTTTTCATTTTTCAATTTGTGGCAGGTATAGTATACACTTCATTTACCCTGCTTTGTACTTTCCTACTTCTCTGGTTTCTCATTTTTATTGGTTACACTTTACACTGGGATATCAGAGAAGCGAGAGAGATTAAAAGCTTGGGAAGTTTTCAGGTATCTTAGCCTCCTCCTAGTGGCCAGGAGTTCAATTTCCAGGAGTAATGGCTCGTGGTCTCTAACCACAATAAAAGAAATTAATTTATCAGGTAAGCACTACATATTGTTTTTGCAGAGAGAAAAACCTCCTGACATCCATGAACCAATTAGACCCCGCAACTGTACTTCCTGCTGCTATTCATTAGTAATGGGAGCTGACTCAACTTAAGCAAGGTACCTTGTAAGCAAACAACAAAGCAAAATATTGCGAAAATTGTCTATCTAACATCCCACAACAACTGAAGCCTTCCATTTAATTTATTTTTGCATTTTTTAAAGCTGACGGACTGTGTTCATCCTCCACACTTGTGTAGGCAACATATCCATCAAGACTAGGACACAAAACAAGCAAATTGCAAAATCAGTTTTAAACTAGATTTTGAATACAAAACCACTTTTTTTTTTTTTTTTTTTTTTTTTTTTTTATTTAAATCATTCCCTACTATTTGAATCCCCAGAATGCAATGTGATGATTAGGTAAGCTTATTGCAATTATAACAGACCTTTCATCCGTTTTCTTTTGTACCACCCAATCTCTATTTCCAATTCATTAAAATTAATTGCGTTTATCCTGAACAGCATTAATGAGAATGGTCACGCCAGAAGCCAAACATCACCTACTAAAGAGAAAAAAAACATTTAGTTACACTTCATAGAAAATGTCATTCCGGTGTGAATACCACCACCCGACCTATCAAAAATCTTTGTTCCTATCTCCAAAACAAAACTCTCTTCATTGACATGGACTATCCTACTTGAGTAGTTAATTAACCCAGAACCCAGCAGTCTCAAGTTTCCAAAGACAATATGAAAATATAAATAAACATGATACTGTCCCCATTATCATGCACCAGAAATGACCCAAACACAGAAGACCATCACATCAAATAATCATGAAAGTGCATAAAGCAGCATTGTAAACCCGACTCCCTCACTATGTTCCAACACTTCTTTTTCAGATGACTTATTCAAACATTGCAACCAATCATACTCCAACAAAATATCTCCTATCTAATTGAACTTGGTGTCACTATATTTCCAAATGCAGTACAGTGATTAGTGGCCACAATTGTTTTAAATTTAATATCTAACATTTACCAAACAAACCATCAAAGAAATAGTCCTAAATAGTGGACAAATTATGGGTGAATCTTCTTGGCAGCAACTTTAGGCTATTCCTTGCTTTTGGAAGACGAAAGAGAGCAAATCACCCTCCACAGCACTCCCTGTAAGCTTAGATCTAGTCCAAGGGTCCAAGCTGCAAGGGGTCAATCCTGCAATAAGGATCAGATGCTTTTTTACAAGAATAGTATTCAGTATTGAGATTATTCCCTGCCTCCATCTAGTCATGGGTGCTTCTAATGTTGAATTCAGGCTTTTACTGCATTTCCAGTACTGATATTAGTTTACCCATGTGGAGTATCTCTCCTTCAGATACCTGCAGTGTAACAAAGTTCCAAAATGGTGGCATCCATATTTAGATGGAGGTGCATGAAATGTATTTAGTATTTAATGTCCCTTTAAACGCTTTCAAGGCTGTCCTATATTTATATTCAAACAAGCTGAAAAAGATTTTACACTTTCATGTATGATTGATATGCTTAGATTTTTTTAAATATATTGTCTTTTGAATAGTTAACCTCTACACCACTAATTATTTAAAGTATTGATTCAATATGCATATTTATTATATAGTCTTTTTTAATAAGGGGAGATGTGTATCAGTTCAATTAAAAAAGAGGTTATCATTCGGTGGGTGGAAACATTTGCAGTGCTTTTAAAACTAATGAAAAGAGCTGGGAGAAAAAAAGAGAATTAGGCAAAGAAAGGAAATTGAAAGCAAGACAAACATCAAGCGGGTCAATATTTCTTGCCGTATGTCTCCTCTGGGATCAGTTATGTAAGAATGAAAACATAAATTGCAGTGTCTTATGTGGTTGTTAAGGATCACTACAGGATTATTTACCCAATTATCGATTGCTTTTGAGGACTCTCAAGACTAAGCTTATTAGGTGTTAATAACGGTTATGAATAGATGGTAATCTTTTTCGTATAATCAATACACAATTTTGTTTCTTTAAATCCACAAAATCAACAATGCATCATTAATCCACTGTTCAGTGTTCAAACTGGTTTGTTCACATTTGCCGTGTAGAAGAAAAAACTTTTATAGTCTCAGTTACTTTTTAAGAAATGAAGTGTGCAGCAATAATTCTAATGAAATAATTGCATTTCCCTACAAAATTAGAATACTGGTAATAGAAACTGTAGACATGGACAAATTGAGACTCTTTAATGAGACTGTTCAGGGTATGAAGAGCAAGCTGGCATAATAATATTTTAGTTTGTTTGATGCATACTGCAGTTATTTTTTTAATTTAAAACTATAAACAGTATATTTCTTTATAACTGAAAAGTAAAAAAAAATTTAACTGTAAAACTTGAAAAGAATAGGTATTTACAACAACAAAATTCTGTTATAGTCAGTAATGAAATTTTATCCTTTATTATTATTTAATTCAAATTGACTACAGCTTTCTCAAATGTTGAACTTTGGTCATACCCAGATTTACAGTTTTACAGCCTCTAGGCAAAACCCTACTCAGGCACATCCATACCTTTTAGTTCATACGTGCCAAATAACATAAAAACTAGCATGTGTGTTTGCCGCAAACATATTTCTTGCAGTGTTTCTCCCCAGTGCCTTTTTAATGTGTGCACCACTTGGCTGATTTGACTGACCCCCACAACTAAAATTTTAGCCAAAATGTAGCTAAAATTGGGTAATATTTAAAGTTTCAATGTTTATTGCTTAAATTATCATTAAATAAATTTGTTAAATTATGCAATCAATTTGTGCTTTTGATAGTAGAAAAACGTAATAATGTTACAAAGTCTTACACTGCCCCCACCCGGCTGCTTTATAGTGGCACCCCGGTTGGCAAAAGAATTCGTGGAGGACACTGCTCTTGTAACAAATTGGCTACAAATTTCTAGGGTTGCATCTGATTGAATATCTAAAGTACCAAACTTTGTAGTGTACCTAATGTTAAAAAGTGAAAGACAAAGAGAAAAATGACAACCTTGCTTTTTGACAATCAGCCAGACATCCTTCAGAGTAATGGTACACCTAGACATCTGCCTGTTTTGCCCAGACCTTGCTTGGTTTCTTTTACTTTTTATTTAATGCAATACAAATATAGATAAAGTTTTGAAGAGAAATGTATCCATTGGTCAACTGCTGTTTAACTGGAGAGACTAATACATTCATGAGATGGGCAATGTAGGTAATGAACAGTAAATAGACTTAAAAGCCCTGTTATGGTGAAACTTCTTGTAAATGTGTGATTATTTCAAATTGGTCCAAGAATTCTAATTTCTGGGATTCAAATGTTTTTTTTTTTTAAAAAATTTGGGGCAGTGCTTGATTTTTATTTCTCGTTACTGTTCCTGGTTTTTGTATTCTTCTGCAACTGAATGGGAATCGTCAGAATACTATATAAGAAGTTAACTTGTTTACAATGGCCATCTTTAATAGTTTTCTTTCTGCAGTTTGATCAGAGTTTCTTACATGATGAGCCTTATGAAACACTACTGAATATGCTCTGAAATTATATTATTGTCCGCCAATGAACAGACAACTTTGCCTAAACGTACCCAGATTTATGATTCCACATCTGATTTATTTTTGCAACTAACCTTAAAAGAATGACCAGAGAAATAATTTATTTTCGGTTCACCCTGTTGTGACTTGTGATTAGATGTGGATGTGCAAGTAGTTCTTAAAGGGACAGTAAAGTCAAAATTCTGATTCAAATAGAGCATACAATTTTAAACAACTTGCAATTTACTTCTGGTATCTAATTTGCTTTGTTCTCTTAGTATCCTTTGTTGAAGTGAACATTTAAGTAGGCTCAAAGGACCTCAGGAGTGTGCACATCTCTATATCGGGCTGGAGCAGCAGTGTTTGAAACCATGTTTATAACAATGTTCTATAAAGTTACAAACGCTGCTGCCACAGAGTGCAAACACGCGCATGCTTCTGAGGTCCTATGAGCCTACTTAAATGTTTATTTCAACAAAGAATATAAGAGAACAACGCAAATTATTTAAGGAAATTACAAAGTTCTTTAAAAATGCATGCTCTGTCTAGACCATAAAAGTTTAATTCTGACTTTACTGTCCCTTTAAAAATATATGTGAGTATATTTTCCACAAATATCTTTAAAAGGATATGAACCCCAACATTTTTATTTTATGATTCAGATATAGCATGCAATTTTAAACAAATCTCTAATTTACTTCTGTTATCAAATTTTATTTGTTCTCTTGGTATCTTTTTTGTTGAAAAGCAGAGACGTATGCTTAGGAGCCGGCCCATCTTGAGCACTATATGAAATTGTTTTGCAAGAGCACTAGACGGTAGCACTATGTCCTGTCATATAGTGCTCCAGATTCCTACCTAGGCATCTCTTCAACAAAGAATATCATGGGAACCAAAGCAAATTTGATAATATAAGTAAATTGGAAACGTTTTTAAGATGGCATACTCTGAATCACAAAATACAATTTCTTTCATGTAATTAGCAAGAGTCCATGAGCTAGTGACGCATGGGATATACATTCCTACCAGGAGGGGCAAAGTTTCCCAAACCTCAAAATGCCTATAAATACACCCCTCACCACACCCACAAATCAGTTTTACAAACTTTGCCTCCTGTGGAGGTGGTGAAGTAAGTTTGTGCTAGATTCTATGTTGATATGCGCTCTGCAGCAGGTTGGAGCCCGGTTTTCCTCTCAGCGTGCAGTGAATGTCAGAGGGATGTGAGGAGGTATTGCCTATTTGAATTCAATGATCTCCTTCTACGGGGTCTATTTCATAGGTTCTCTGTTATCGGTCGTAGAGATTCATCTCTTACCTCCCTTTTCAGATTGACGATATACTCTTATATATACCATTACCTCTACTGATTCTCGTTTCAGTACTGGTTTGGCTTTCTACTACATGTAGATGAGTGTCCTGGGGTAAGTAAGTCTTATTTTTGTGACACTCTAAGCTATGGTTGGGCACTTTTATATAAAGTTCTAAATATTTGTGTTTAAACATTTATTTGCCTTGATTCAGGATGTTCAATATTCCTTATTTCAGACAGTCAGTTTCATTATTTGGGATAATGCATTTGAATAATCAATTTTTTTCTTACCTTAAAATTTGACTTTTTTCCCTGTGGGCTGTTAGGCTCGCGGGGCTGAAAATGCTTAATTTTATTGTGTCATTCTTGGCGCGGACTTTTTTTGGCGCAAAAAAAATTTCTTTGTTATTTCCGGCGTCATACTTGTCACCGGAAGTTGCGTCATTTTTGACGTTTTTGCGCCAAAAGTGTTGGCGTTACCGGATGTGGCGTAATTTTTGGCGCTAAAAGCATTTAGGCGCCAAATAATGTGGGCGTCTTTTTTGGCGCTAAAAAATATGGGCGTCATTATTGTCTCCACATTATTTAAGTCTCATTGTTTATTTGCTTCTGGTTGCTAGGAGCTTGTTCACTGGCATTTTTTTCCCATTCCTGAAACTGTCATTTAAGGAATTTGATCAAATTTGCTTTATATGTTGTTTTTTCTATTACATATTGCAAGATGTCTCAGATTGACCCTGAATCAGAAGATACTTCTGGAAAATCGCTGCCTGATGCTGGATCTACCAAAGTTAAGTGTATTTGCTGTAAACTTGTGGTATCTGTTCCTCCAGCTGTTGTTTGTAATCAATGTCATGACAAACTTGTTAATGCAGATAATATTTCCTGTAGTAATGTTACATTACCTGTTGCTGTTCCATCAACATCTAATACTCAGAGTGTTCCTGTTAACATAAGAGATTTTGTTTCTAAATCCATTAAGAAGGCTATTTCTGTTATTCCTCCTTCTAGTAAACGTAAAAGGTCTTTTAAAAACTTCTCATTTTTCAGATGAATTTTTAAATGAACATCATCATTCTGATTCTGATAATGATTCCTCTGGTTCAGAGGATTCTGTTTCAGAGGTTGATGCTGATAAATCTTCATATTTATTCAAAATGGAATTTATTCGTTCTTTACTTAAAGAAGTCTTAATTGCTTTAGAAATAGAGGAATCTGGTCCTCTTGATACTAAATCTAAACGTTTTAAATAAGGTTTTTAAATCTCCTGTAGTTATTCCAGAAGTTTTTCCTGTCCCTGATGCTATTTCTGAAGTAATTTCCAGGGAATGGAATAATTTGGGTAATTCATTTACTCCTTCTAAACGTTTTAAGCAATTATATCCTGTGCCATCTGACAGATTAGAGTTTTGGACAAAATTCCTAAGGTTCACGGGGCTATCTCTACTCTTGCTAAACGTACTACTATTCCTACGGCAGATAGTACTTCCTTTAAGGATCCTTTAGATAGAAAAATTGAATCCTTTCTAAGAAAACCTTACTTATGTTCAGGTAATCTTCTTAGACCTGCTATATCTTTAGCAGATGTTGCTGCAGCTTCAACTTTTTGGTTAGAAGCTTTAGCGCAACAAGTAACAGATCATAATTCTCATAGCATTGTTAATCTTCTTCAACATGCTAATTATTTTATTTGTGATGCTATCTTTGATATCATTAGGGTTGATGTCAGGTATATGTCTCTAGCTATTTTAGCTAGAAGAGCTTTATGGCTTAAAACTTGGAATGCTGATATGTCTTCTAAGTCAACTTTGCTTTCCCTTTCTTTCCAGGGTAACAAATTATTTGGTTCACAGTTGGATTCTATTATTTCAACTGTTACTGGGGGGAAAGGAACTTTTTTACCACAGGATAAAAAATCTAAAGGTAAATTTAGGTCTACTAATCGTTTTCGTTCCTTTCGTCACAATAAGGAACAAAAGCCTGATCCTTCCCCTACAGGAGCGGTATCAGTTTGGAAACCATCTCCAGTCTGGAATAAATCCAAGCCTTTTAGAAAGCCAAAGCCAGCTCCCAAGTCAACATGAAGGTGCGGCCCTCATTCCAGCCCAGCTGGTAGGGGGCAGATTACGATTTTTCAAAGAAATTTGGATCAATTCGATTCCCAATCTTTGGATTCAGAACATTGTTTCACAAGGGTACAGAATAGGCTTCAAGATAAGGCCTCCTGCAAGAAGATTTTTTCTTTCCCGTGTCCCAGTAAATCCAGTGAAGGCTCAAGCATTTCTGAAATGTGTTTCAGATCTAGAGTTGGCTGGAGTAATTATGCCAGTTCCAGTTCTGGAACAGGGGCTGGGGTTTTACTCAAATCTCTTCATTGTACCAAAGAAGGAGAATTCCTTCAGACCAGTTCTGGATTTAAACATATTGAATCATTATGTAAGGATACCAACATTCAAAATGGTAACTATAAGGACTATTCTGCCTTTTGTTCAGCAAGGCCATTATATGTCCACAATAGATTTACAGGATGTATATCTGCATATTCCGATTCATCCAGATCACTATCAGTTTCTGAGATTCTCTTTCCTAGACAAGCATTACCAGTTTGTGGCTCTGCCGTTTGGCCTAGCAACAGCTCCAAGGATTTTTACAAAGGTTCTCGGTGCCCTTCTGTCTGTAATCAGAGAACAGGGTATTGTGGTATTTCCTTATTTGGACAATATCTTGGTACTTGCTCAGTCTTCACATTTAGTAGAATCTCATACGAATCGACTTGTATTGTTTCTTCGAGAACATGGTTGGAGGATCAATTTACCAAAAAGTTCATTGATTCCTCAGACAAGGGTAACCTTTTTAGGTTTCCAGATAGATTCAGTGTCCATGACTCTATCTCTGACAGACAAGAGACGTCTAAAATTGGTTTCAGCTTGTCGAAACCTTCAGTCTCAATCATTTCCTTCGGTAGCCTTATGCATGGAAATTCTAGGTCTTATGACTGCTGCATCGGACGCGATCCCCTTTGCTCGTTTTCAGATGCGACCTCTTCAGCTCTGTATGCTGAACCAGTGGTGCAGGGATTATACAAAGATATCTCAATTAATATCTTTAAAACCGATTGTACGACACTCTCTGACGTGGTGGACAGACCACCATAGTTTAGTTCAGGGGGCTTCTTTTGTTCTTCCGACCTGGACTGTGATTTCAACAGATGCAAGTCTGACTGGTTGGGGAGCTGTTTGGGGGTCTCTGACAGCACAAGGGGTTTGGGAATCTCAGGAGGTGAGATTACCAATCAATATTTTGGAACTCCGTGCAATTTTCAGAGATCTTCAGTCATGGCCTCCTCTAAAGAGAGAGTCGTTCATTTGTTTTCAGACGGACAATGTCACAACTGTGGCATATGTCAATCATCAAGGAGGGACTCACAGTCCTCTGGCTATGAAAGAAGTATCTCGAATACTGGTATGGGCGGAATCCAGCTCCTGTTTAATTTCTGTGGTTCATATCCCAGGTATAGACAATTGGGAAGCGGATTATCTCAGTCGCCAAACGTTACATCCGGGCGAATGGTCTCTTCACCCAGAGGTATTTCTTCAGATTGTTCAAATGTGGGGACTTCCAGAAATAGATGTGATGGCTTCTCATCCAAACAAGAAGCTTCCCAGGTATCTGTCCAGATCCAGGGATCCTCCGGCAAAGGCAGTGGATACATTGTCACTTCCTTGGAAGTATCATCCTGCCTATATCTTTCCGCCTCTAGTTCTTCTTCCAAGAGTAATTTCCAAGATTCTAAAGGAGTGCTCGTTTGTTCTGCTGGTGGCTCCAGCATGGCCTCACAGGTTTTGGTATGCGGATCTTGTCCGGATGGCCACTTGCCAACCGTGGACTCTTCCGTTAAGACCAGACCTTCTATCGCAAGGTCCTTTTTCCATCAGGATCTCAAATCCTTAAATTTGAAGGTATGGAGATTGAACGCTTAATTCTCAGTCATAGAGGTTTCTCTGACTCTGTGATTAATACTATGTTACAGGCTCGTAAATCTGTATCTAGGAAGATATATTATCGAGTCTGGAAGATTTACATTTCTTGGTGTTTTTCTCATCATTTTTCTAGGAATTCTAAAAGAATTCCTAGAATTTTACAGTTTCTTCAGGATGGTTTGGATAAAGGTTTGTCTGCAAGTTCCTTGAAAGGACAAATCTCTGCTCTTTCTGTTCTTTTTCACAGAAAGATTGCTAGTCTTCCTGATATTCATTGTTTTGTACAAGCTTTGGTTCGTATAAAACCTGTTATTAAGTCAATTTCTCCTCCTTGGAGTTTGAATTTGGTTCTGGGGGCTCTTCAAGCTCCTCCGTTTGAACCTATGCATTCGCTGGACATTAAATTACTTTCTTGGAAAGTTTTGTTTCTTTTGGCCATCTCTTCTGCTAGAAGAGTTTCTGAATTATCTGCTCTTTCTTGTGAGTCTCCTTTTCTGATTTTTCATCAGGATAAGGCGGTGTTGCGAACTTCTTTTAAATTTTTACCTAAGGTTGTGAATTCTAACAACATTAGTAGAGAAATTGTGGTTCCTTCATTGTGTCCTAATCCTAAGAATTCTAAGGAAAGATCGTTGCATTCTTTGGATGTAGTTAGAGCTTTGAAATATTATGTTGAAGCTACTAAAAATTTCCGAAAGACTTCTAGTCTATTTGTTATCTTTTCTGGTTCTAGGAAAGGTCAGAAGGCCTCTGCCATTTCTTTGGCGTCTTGGTTAAAGTCTTTGATTCATCATGCTTATGTCGAGTCGGGTAAAACTCCGCCTCAAAGGATTACAGCTCATTCTACTAGGTCAGTTTCTACTTCCTGGGCGTTTAGGAATGAAGCTTCGGTTGATCAGATTTGCAAAGCGGCAACTTGGTCTTCTTTGCATACTTTTACTAAATTCTACCATTTTGATGTGTTTTCTTCTTCTGAAGCAGTTTTTGGTAGAAAAGTACTTCAGGCAGCTGTTTCAGTTTGATTCTTCTGCTTATAATTTCAGTTTTTTTCATTATAAGATTTAAACTTTGTTTTGGGTGTGGATTATTTTCAGCGGAATTGGCTGTCTTTATTTTATCCCTCCCTCTCTAGTGACTCTTGCGTGGAAGATCCACATCTTGGGTATTCATTATCCCATACGTCACTAGCTCATGGACTCTTGCTAATTACATGAAAGAAAACATAATTTATGTAAGAACTTACCTGATAAATTCATTTCTTTCATATTAGCAAGAGTCCATGAGGCCCACCCTTTTTTGTGGTGGTTATGATTTTTTTGTATAAAGCACAATTATTCCAATTCCTTATTTTTTATGCTTTCGCACTTTTTTCTTATCACCCCACTCCTTGGCTATGCGTTAAACTGATTTGTGGGTGTGGTGAGGGGCGTATTTATAGGCATTTTGAGGTTTGGGAAACTTTGCCCCTCCTGGTAGGAATGTATATCCCATACGTCACTAGCTCATGGACTCTTGCTAATATGAAAGAAATTAATTTATCAGGTAAGTTCTTACATAAATTATGTTTTTTTGGGTTTCATATCCCTTTAAACTCAATGACACGGGGGGCGGAGCCTGACTGGGCTCAGAGATGGCAGCGTAATTTCTGAGCTACAGGAGCTAAACACACAAAACAGGGATAAAAGTCTTCCCAGACAGAAGTCCTGAGACTGGAAACTTCACTGCATTAGTCAGAGACATAATCCGGGATGTATATGGGCTGCTACTTTTAACAGAGCGACCGCTGCTTGCAGACACAGTACCGTAAAGGTGAGGCCTAACTGTTCACCCCCACGCTGATCTGTTACACGCGCTGCAATAGCGGCGATGCAGGGACTTGCTTGTGAAGGTACAGACATAAAGCCCTAAGTGATCGGACATAACAGCAGGAGCTGAACCTACCTGGTAGGTGTTACATATGTCTGCATCGGCTTGGAGGCTGAGACGCAGCATAAATAGAAAATAGTCAATGGCGGCAAATGGCGGTCTGACGCAGGACCTTTTATAGAAGCGCCTAAACTTTAATAACGCTCACATGTATCATATACAATAGAAGAACACAGAGGGAGGACATGATATAAAAAACGATCGCAGATATTGGGTGCTCAGAAGGTCTAAACTGAAAATACTGAGATAGGCCATAGATGTTAATCACTCAGTAAAAGACCCTTGTTTCTATAGAGACTTATAATAGCAGCTGCGGAGCAACCGAGTAAAGAAAGTCTCCACTAAACTATCTCCTCACAGAAAATTAAGGGGCCATAACATATGGTATGTTAACAAGTCTGAGCATAAAAGGACCATTTCTAAGAAGTTAAACACATAGGTGCAGCAGCAAATACTATAAAATCAAACTTATATCAACATTTAAAGCTATACACCATGGCATCTAAGAAACTAACCAAGGCAGACAACGCTGCCAAATCACAGAATATTAACCCTTATTTTAAACCAGCTAAGGTTAATAAATTCATAGATGAAAATATTAGAGAAGAGGATGGAGACTCTGAACAGGACACTGACTCTATCACTACCGAAGGAGATCATACTCCAGTAACAAGGGCAGACTTACGCCTATTAGTATCAAAACAAGACATTTCGTCAAACTTTGAACGTCTATGGGAAAAAATAGACTCTATGCACACTGCCATCACGGATAGCCTAACTGATATAAAATCAGATATTGCCGAATTAGGAGGCAGAATTGAAAATCTGGAAGAGCAAAGAGAGGCGATCAACGAAGACCTTACTTCCATGTCTGAGGCTGTTAATTCCCAGCAACAATCTATTGTCGAGCTCCAAGACAAGGTCGAGGACCTCAAAAACAGGGGAAGTCGAAATAATGTCAGAATGAAGGGCATACCAGAATCCGTTTTGAACAAAGATCTTCATTTATACTTACAACAACTGTTCAGAGCCCTCACTGGAGACAAAGAGGAATCTACATTCTACATCGAAAGAGCTCACAGAGCTCTAAAAGCAAGGCCTAAAGATAATGACCCGCCAAGAGATGTCATTGCGAAGCTACTGGTTTTTCAAGAGAAAGAAAAAATTCTATCTGCATCCAGACAAAACCCAACCTTCAAATTTCAGGGAACAGTTGTTCAGTTCTTTCAAGATCTCAGTTTAAGGACTCTACAAAGAAGATCCCAGCTACGACCACTGACAACTTTCTTACGAAAGCACCAAATCCAGTATCGATGGGGATTTCCCTTTGCGCTACACATAATTAGAGATGGAAAAACACTGACTCTAAAAGAGGAAGAAGAAATACCCAATATGTGTAAGCTTCTGGGGTTAGATCCTCCGTCTGTACCAACGGACACTCCTGCTAAACAACGCAGGAACCTTCAAATTTCCCAGCGAGATAGCATACAACCTAAATGGCAATCTATCAACAAAAGAAAATTAAACAACAAATGACTTTTGCCACTTGGATTTAAAGGGACAAATAAATAGAAATTTATGCTGTACAAATAATTATGGTTCATGACTTTATACTCCATATCCCATAATGAAAATATTCCAGAAAGGGTAAAGTACAGAAGGCGCTAGAACATCAGTTATGTTTGATTTAACAGATTGTACTGTGTGTTGGTTTACTGTTAAATCCACTGTTTGCAAATCAACATATATTTTTTAAATACCGCTCCTACAAGACAGACTGTTATGAGAGGTGTTGTCTCTCTCCGCAAGAGAGATATAGTTAATGTATTTTCTCTTGTAAGGTGTATCCAGTCCACGGATCATCCATTACTTGTGGGATATTCTCTTTCCCAACAGGAAGTTGCAAGAGGATCACCCACAGCAGAGCTGTCTATATAGCTCCTCCCCTAACTGCCACCCCCAGTCATTCTCTTGCAACTCTCGACAAGCATGGAAGCAGTAAGAGAGATGTGGTGAAATGTAGTTGTTTTTTTCTTCAATTCAAAAGTTTGTTATTTTCAAATGGTACCGGAGTTGTACTATTTTGGTCCCAGGCAGAAAATAGAAGAAGAATCTGCCTGTGGTCTCTAATGATCTTAGCAGGTTGTAACTAAGATCCATTGCTGTTCTCACACATAACTGAAGAGAGAGGTAACTTCAGCTGGGGAATGGCGTGCAGGTTATCCTGCTATGAGGTATGTGCAGTTTAAATTTTTTCTAGAGGAATGTAAATGCTAGAAAATGCTGCTGATACCAGATTTATTTAAGGTAAGCCTGATTACAGTGATTTAATAGCGACTGGTATCATGCTTACTGTCAGAGGTAATACTCTTATTATTTTTCAATTCCTGTCATATAAAACGTTTGCTGGGAATTCTTAAAAGTTTTTATGTAAGTTTTGGTGATAAAACTTTATTGGGGCTTAGTTTTTTTCCACATGGCTGGCTTAAATTTGCCTAGAAACAGTTTTCTTAGGCCTCCCACTGTGTAGACATGAGTGGGAGGGGCCTAATTTAGCGCTTAATTGCGCAGTAACTTTTGCAGACTGAGACATCCAGCTTCCCTCAAGGAGTCCCCTGAATGCTATAAGGACCTCTCTAAAGGGTTTTTAGGCTTTCCAAAGTCGTTTGTATGGCAAGGTAGTGGCAGTTTGTTGTGACTGTTAAAAAACGTCTATATCGGTTTTTTTTTATCCGTTTTTTAAACTAAGGGGTTAATCATCCATTTGCAAGTGGGTGCAATGCTCTGTTAGCTTATTATACACACTGTAAAAATGTTGTTTGATTTACTGCTTTTTTTCACTGTTTTTCAAATTCTGACCTTTTTTATTTTTCTTAAAGGCACAGTACCGTTTTTATTTTTTGCTTGTTAACTTGCTTTAAAGTGTTTTCCAAGCTTGCTGGTCTCATTGCTAGTCTGTTTAAACATGTCTGACATAGAGGAAACTACTTGTTCATTATGTTTAGAAGCCATGGTGAAACCCCCTCTTAGAATGTGTACCAAATGTACTGATTTCACTTTAAGTAATAAAGTCCATATTCTGTCTTTAAAAAATTTATCACCAGAGAAATCTGACGAGGGGGAAGTTATGCCAACTAACTCGCCCCACGTGTCAGAACCTTTAAATCCCGCTCAAGGGACTCACGCTCAAGAGGCTCCAAGTACATCTAGCGCGTTTACTTTACAAGACATGGCGGCAGTCATGGATAATACACTGTCAGCGGTGTTATCCAGACTACCTGGGTTACGAGGAAAGCGAGACAGCTCTGGAGTTAGAAGAAATACAGAGCATACTGACGCTTTAAGAGCTATGTCTGATACCCCCTCACAATATGCAGAAGCTGAGGAAGGAGAGCTTCTTTCTGTTGGTGATCTTTCTGACTCAGGGAAGAGGATTCAACCTGATTCTGAAATATCAACATTTAAATTTAAGCTTGAACACCTCCGCGTGTTGCTCAGGGAGGTTTTAGCTGCTCTGAATGACTGTGATACAATTGCAGTGCCAGAAAAATTGTGTAGATTGGATAAATACTATGCAGTACCTGTTTACACTGATGTTTTTCCAATACCTAAAAGGTTTACAGAAATTATTACTAAGGAATGGGATAGACCAGGTGTGCCGTTCTCTCCCCCTCCTATTTTTAAGAAAATGTTTCCAATAGATGCCGCCACGCGGGACTTATGGCAAACGGTCCCTAAGGTGGAGGGAGCAGTTTCTACGCTAGCTAAGCGTACTACTATCCCTGTCGAGGACAGTTGTGCTTTCTTAGATCCAATGGATAAAAAGTTAGAGGGTTACCTTTAGAAAATGTTTATTCAACAAGGTTTTATTCTACAGCCCCTTGCATGCATTGCCCCAGTCACTGCTGCTGAGGCCTTCTGGTTTGAGTCTCTGGAAGAGGCTTTACAGGTAGAGACCCCATTGGATGATATACTTGACATGCTTAGAGCACTTAAGCTAGCCAATTCTTTTGTTTCTGATGCCATTGTTAATTTGACTAAACTAACAGCTAAGAATTCTGGTTTTGCTATTCAGGCGCGTAAGGTGATATGGCTTAAATCATGTTCAGCTGACGTTACTTCAAAGTCTAAGCTGCTTAATATTCCCTTCAAGGGGCAGACCCTATTCGGGCCTGGTTTGAAGGAGATCATTTCTGATATCACTGGAGGAAAAGGTCATGCCCTTCCTCAGGATAGGTCCAAATCAAGGGCCAAACAGTCTAATTTCCGTGGCTTTCGAAACTTCAAGGCGAGTGCGGCATCAACTTCCTCTAATACAAAACAAGAGGGAACTTTTGCCCAGTCCAAGTCGGTCTGGAGACCTAACCAGACTTGGAACAAAGGTAAGCAGGCCAAAAATCCTGCTGCTTCCTCTAAGACAGCATGAAGGATTGGCCCACGATCCGGTAACGGATCTAGTAGGGGGCAGACTTTCGCTCTTCGCCCAGGCTTGGGCAAGAGATGTCCAGGATCCCTGGGCGTTGGAAATTGTATCCCAGGGATATCTTCTGGACTTCAGAGCTTCTCCTCCAAAAGGGAGATTTCACCTTTCACAATTATCTGTAAACCAGATAAAGAGAGAGGCATTTTTACACTGTGTTCAAGACCTCCTAGTTATGGGAATGATCCACTCAGTTCCAAAGGAGGAACAGGGACAAGGATTCTATTCAAATCTGTTTGTGGTTCCCAAAAAAGAGGGATCCTTCAGACCAATCTTAGATCTCAAGATCTTAAACAAATTTCTCAGGGTCCCATCATTTAAGATGGAGACTATTCGTACCATCCTACCTATGATCCAGGAGGGTCAATACATGACTACGGTGGATTTAAAGGATGCTTATCTTCACATTCCGATACACAAAGATCATCATCGGTTTGTCAGGTTTGCCTTCCTAGACAGGCATTACCAGTTTGTAGCTCTTCCCTTTGGGTTAGCTACAGCCCCAAGAATCTTTACGAAGGTTCTGTGGTCACTTCTGGCGGTACTAAGGCCGCGGGGCATAGCAGTGGCCCCTTATTTAGACGACATTCTGACACAGGCGTCAAATTTCCAAATTGCCAAGTCTCATACAGACATAGTTCTGGCATTTCTGAGGTCGCATGGGTGGAAAGTGAACAAAGAAAAGAGTTCTCTGTCCCCTCTCACAAGAGTCTCCTTTCTGGGAACTCTAATAGATTCTGTAGAAATGAGGATTTACCTGACAGAGACCAGGTTATCAAAACTTCTAAATTCCTGCCGTTTTCTTTATTCCACTCCTCACCCTTCGGTGGCTCAGTGTATGGAAGTAATCGGCTTAATGGTAGCGGCAATGGACATAGTGCCGTTTGCCTGTCTACATCTCAGACCGCTGCAACTCTGCATGCTCAGTCAGTGGAATGGGGATTACACAGATTTGTCCCCTCTACTAAATCTGGATCAAGAGACCAGGGATTCTCTTCTCTGGTGGCTATCTCGGGTCCACCTGTCCAAAGGTATGACCTTTCGCAGGTCAGATTGGTCAATTGTAACGACAGATGCCAGCCTTCTAGGCTGGGGGGCAGTCTGGAACTCCCTGAAGGCTCAGGGATCGTGGACTCAGGAGGAGACACTCCTTCCGATAAACATTCTGGAACTAAGAGCGATATTCAATGCTCTTCAGGCTTGGCCTCAGCTATCGACAATGAGGTTCATAAGATTTCAGTCAGACAATATCACGACTGTGGCTTACATCAACCATCAAGGGGGGACAAGGAGTTCCCTAGCGATGTTGGAAGTCTCAAAGATAATTCGCTGGGCAGAGATTCACTCTTGCCACCTATCAGCTATCCATATCCCAGGTGTAGAGAACTGGGAGGCGGATTTTCTAAGTCGACAGACTTTTCATCCGGGGGAGTGGGAACTCCATCCGGAGGTGTTTGCACAGTTGATTCTTCGTTGGGGCAAACCAGAACTGGATCTCATGGCGTCTCGCCAGAACGCCAAACTTCCTTGTTACGGATCCAGGTCCAGGGATCCCAAGGCGACGCTGATAGATGCTCTAGCAGCGCCTTGGTCCTTCAACTTGGCTTATGTGTTTCCACCGTTTCCTCTGCTCCCTCGTCTGATTGCCAAAATCAAGCAGGAGAGAGCATCGGTGATCTTGATAGCTCCTGCATGGCCACGCAGGACTTGGTATGCAGATCTGGTGGACATGTCATCCTTTCCACCACGGACTCTGCCGCTGAGACAGGACCTTCTACTTCAGGGTCCTTTCAACCATCCAAATCTAATTTCTCTGAGACTGACTGCCTGGAGATTGAACGCTTGATTTTATCAAAGCGTGGCTTCTCTGAGTCAGTTATTGATACCTTAATTCAGGCACGTAAGCCTGTCACCAGGAAAATCTATCATAAGATATGGCGTAAATATCTTTATTGGTGCGAATCCAAGGGTTACTCATGGAGTAAAGTCAGGATTCTCAGGATATTATCCTTTCTCCAAGAAGGATTGGAAAAAGGATTGTCAGCTAGTTCCTTAAAGGGACAGATTTCTGCTCTGTCTATTCTTTTGCACAAGCGTCTGGCGGATGTTTTGTCAGGCTTTAGTTAGAAGCAACCTGTGTTTAAATCCGTTGCTCCGCCATGGAGTTTAAATTTGGTTCTTAAAGTTCTTCAAGGGGTTCCGTTTGAACCTCTTCATTCCATAGATATCAAATTTTTATCTTGGAAAGTTCTATTTTTGGTAGCTATTTCCTCGACTCGTGGAGTTTCCGAGTTATCTGCCTTACACTGTGATTCCCCTTATCTGATCTTCCATGCAGATAAGGTAGTTTTGCGTACCAAACCTGGGTTTTTACCTATAGTGGTATCTAATAAGAATATCAATCAGGAGATTGTTGTTCCGTCATTGTGTCCTAATCCTTCAAAGAAGGAACGTCTATTACACAATCTTGACGTGGTTCGTGCTTTAAAGTATTATTTACAAGCTACTAAAGATTTTCATCAAACATTTGCTTTGTTTGTTGTCTATTCTGGACAGAGGAAAGGCCAAAAGGCTTCGGCAACCTCGCTTTCGTTTTGGCTAAGAAGTATAATACGCTTGGCTTATGAGACTGCTGGCCAGCAGCCTCCTGAAAGGATTACAGCTCATTCTACTAGAGCTGTGGCTTCCACATGGACCTTTAAAAATGAGGCTTCTGTTGAACAGATTTGCAAGGCGGCGACTTGGTCTTCGCTTCATATTTTTTCAAAATTTTATAAATTTGATACTTTTGCTTCTTCTGAGGCTATTTTTGGGAGAAAAGTTTTACAGGCAGTGGTACCTTCCGTTTAAGTACCTGCCTTGTCCCTCCCTTCATCCGTGTACTTTAGCTTTGGTATTGGTATCCCACAAGTAATGGATGATCCGTGGACTGGATACACCTTACAAGAGAAAACATAATTTATGCTTACCTGATAAATTTATTTCTCTTGTGGTGTATCCAGTCCACGGCCCGCCCTGTCATTTTAAGGCAGGTATTTTTTATCTTTAAACTACAGTCACCACTGCACCCTATAGTTTCTCCTTTCTCTTGCTTGTCTTCGGTCGAATGACTGGAGGTGGCAGTTAGGGGAGGAGCTATATAGACAGCTCTGCTGTGGGTGATCCTCTTGCAACTTCCTGTTGGGAAGGAGAATATCCCAGAAGTAATGGATGATCCGTGGACTGGATACACCACAAGAGAAATAAATTTATCAGGTAAGCATAAATTATGTTTTTATCTTTTTTCCTATATTCACATTGTTTATTGTTGTTGTTTACAAAAATTTATTTATAATGCATGATGGTATTGAGTCACACGCAGCCTGGGAAGGTAGGACGAGGGGAGATGAGTGGACTGATGGAAACATTATAGAACCTCACGCAAAAGGGATACTTTGCTATTTTTTCAGAGTCACGACTAAATGGACAACAGATAGATTAGATGACTAAAATACACCTAGTCTCTCACAATGTGAGAGGATTAAACTCTGACATCAAATGGAGGGTAGCTATGGCCCATTATACTAGACTCCATGCCAATGTTCTCTTTCTACAAGAGACTCACTTAACACACTCAAGCATTCCCAAATATTGGTCTAGAGCGTTTCCACTACATTACCATGCCACAACAGAAACGAAAAAAAGAGGGGTATCCATACTCATACATTCATCGCTTAATTTCATACATGAACACAACCTAGCGGACTCAGAGGGCAGATATTTAGTTGTAAAAGGACAATTGAACTGATCGGATATCATTTTTTGTAACATTTACACTCCGAATGACAATCAGCACACCTTCTTTAAAAACATTTCACACCTATTAACACATTGGTCTCAATATAGAACTATAATAGCTGGAGACTTTAATATCAATTTGAAACCCATTACCCAGGCCTCGAATCTAAGGCTGAGCAACAAACAAAATCGACACAATAGGATGATTAAATCTATACAAGATGCACTTAGTCCCCATACACTTACAGATACCTGGAAATATGTATATGGGGAAACTAATGACACAACATTCTATTCGGCGGCTTACAAGTCATACACTAGAATAGACTATATACTCATCAGCCAAATTCTACTCCCACTAATTCTATCATCGGAAATACACCCTTGCTCCTGGTCTGATCACTCTCTAATCTCCATCCATCTAAATGGTGTCCAGGACCCTAAGAGATCTAGAACTTGGACTTTTGACCCGACCTCACTTAGAAATAAACCCACTTTAGATAAAATAGGTGAACAACTGACTGAATTTTGGAACGTAAACAATGACACTACCGACAACCCATTACACACGTGGGCAGCACACAAAGCATACATTAGGGGTCTCCTGATCCAAACCAAATCCCGCTCCCTACATCATAACAACACCTTGATATCTCAGCTTCAAAACGAAATAAAAGAACTAGAAACACAACATAAACTTACCCAAAACACATCGGTTCTAAAACAATTATCCAAGAAAAGAGATAGCTTAAATAATATTATGAACTCCATGGCAGCTAGGGCGATGATGAAACTAAAGACACAATATTATGTATTTGCTAACAAACCTGATAAATTTCTAGCCCATAAAATTCGCGAACGATGCAAAGCCTCTTCCATTCCAAATATAATTAATTCACAAGGGTGTTTCAGTATCCCATCCCCATTAAATTGTTGATACTTTTGCAGAATTCTATGGGAAATTATATGATGGGAAAAAAGTGACTTATACACCACAAACTGAATCTGCCACTATAGACTTTCTCACAGACACTAACCTGAATACAATTTCAGAAACTGACAGAGAGCTACTTAATTCCCGGGTTTCTCCGATGGAGGTATCACTAGCTATCAAAGATCTTAAGAAAGGCAAAGCCCCTGGACCAGATGGGTTCTCAGGAGAGTACTACAAATTATTTAAACCTATATTGATCCCCCAATTAATCAACTTTTGTAATCACATTTTAGAGGGACGTCCAATCCCACTTGAAATGTTAATGGCTAAGATTGTTGTAATTCCCAAACCAGGTAGAAATCCAAAATATTGCTCAAATTATCGCCCTATCTCACTCATCAATCAGGATCTCAAAATATTCACTAAAATTTTGGCCAACCGTCTTAAATCAATACTACCCCACCTGATTCACCCAGATCAAGTCGGTTTCATAAAGGATAGGGAAGCCCCAGATAACATCAGACGAATAATAGATTCAGTTCACTACTTGTCTGAGTCCGGAACGCCTTCTCTGCTTCTATCATTGGATGCGGAGAAGGCGTTTGATAGAATAGATTGGAAGTACCTATTACAGGTGCTTCATAATATGGGATTCAGAGGCCCTTTTGTAGATGCAATGGAGAGGATATACTCAAACCCGTCAGCACAAGTCACAGCAACAGGTCACAAATCCAAAACCTTCCCTATTCTAAACGGAACGAGACAGGGGTGCCCTCTGTCACCCCTCTTATTTGCCCTCTGCATAGAGCCTCTGGCAGCACAAATAAGAAATTCACCAGATATATCGGGATTTAAAATTAGGTCCACTGAGTACAAATTAATGTTATTTGCAGATGACATTTTACTTACAATTACCAAACCGTTGCTTTCCCTTCCGAATCTATACCACCCGGGTGACACCCACCAGGGGGTGACACCAAAAAAAAAAATTTTTTTTTTTTTTTTTTAATTTTATTGAAATTCAAAGAAAAACAATGTTGAGATGCAAAGATTTTTTTTTATTAGAGGGGCTGGCATTTGTGAACATTGATGGGACTGGGGAAGATGTAGACACACAATTTTTTTGCCCCTTGAGCCAGTGCTGCAATTTCAACAAATAGTTTTCCCGGCTGCTTTTGCTTGTTTGTACTTTGCTTCTCCCCTGCCCAATTTCGCTATGAATGTTGTGGGCATGCGCTGCTAGCCTAAACCTGCCTGCCTATCTGTGCTCACTGCTCAGTGACATGTGGAGCAGTGGAGTCACTCACTGCTGTGCTGTCTCTCTAAACGGGAACTGGCAAATCATGAGGGGATGCCTGGCACCTGACCGCATGACTGTTTGACACTGTCTTTAAAGTGATGGAGCCACGTATGATGCCCACCAGACCATTACGGTTACGGTACACTAAGTGCACACTTAACAGGTAGGAGGGCGGGTGGGGGTCTGGGGGTGGGCAGAGTGCAGAGGTGATTGGCCATAAGAAGCGGTAGGCACGCGGCCTGGAGCTGTGCCATGACAGACTTGGAACAGAGTCAGAGAGCAGAATTTTCAAAGTTTGCACCTAAAACTTTTCTTTAGTGATTTATTTTTAGAGTGCTCTGTTTATCTTTCATTTGATGCTCTGCTGAGCCAGGGAGCAGCTCTAGGCATGAGCTTTATAATTAATGCAGTGCAGTTTACATATTTTGTATGTGTGTGTCTGAGTTTTTTGTGTGTGTGTGTGTGTGTGTCTCAGTGTTTTTGTGTGTGTGTTTTTGTGTGTGTGTCTGAGTGTGTTTCCGAGTGTTTGTGTGTGCATCTGAGTATGTTTTAAGTGTGTCTGAGTGTTTGTATGTGTGTTTGCCTGTGTTTTTGTGTGTGTCTGCTTTCTGGGGGGGGGGGGGGTGACACCATAACTTACCGCACCGGGTGACACCAACCCTAGTGACGCCACTGGGCGAAATATATAGGAAAAGCTGTGGAAACTATAGGTAACTTTTACCTTCTTGTCAGTGACAGCGTAGATATGAAAGCTATCGGTGTCATTTCACCTTAGTCCCACAGCTCAGGTCCAAGAGATCATTCAACCGGTCCAGAGATCAGATTTACTACACCGGTTAGTTCACACTCTGAAGGGAATGAAAGTAATGTAAGGCCAGCTCTTCCCACATTGGCTGCGTCACCTGTTCAGTCAGAGCACAGGGGAGGGAAATCAAGAGCCGGTCTTCACCTGCACAGCCTGAGTGGAGATAAAGCAGGGCAAGTTCCTTGACTGTGTATATTTTACTCAAGCACTGCACAGCATAATTTGTGCTGTTATGTATAACAGCTCTGGGTCCCAGGTAGGCTAATACTGCGAGCACCGGGAAAGCCTAAGCAGTGCTACATTGCAACATAAAACTGGGTTCCTAAGACGGTTGACAATGCAAAAAAAATAGCACTGTTATGCTCCACAAAACCGATGGCTGTGTTTACTGCTAAACAGCAGCACTAGTTGATAAGACCTTAAAGGGACAGTCTACACCAGAATTGTTATTGTTTTAAAAGATAGATAATCCCTTTTTTTTTACCCATTCCCTAGTTTTGCATAACCAACACAGTTATATTTATATATTTTTTACCTCTGTGATTATCTTGTATCTAAGCCTCTGCAGATTGCCCCCCTTTATTTCAGTTCTTTGACAGACTTGCAATTTAGCCAATCAGTGATGGCTCCCAGGTAACTTCACGTGCACGAGCACAGTGTTATCTATATGAAAAACATGAACTAATACCCTCTAGTGGTGAAAAACCTGTTAAAATGCATTCTTAAGAGGCAGCCTTCAAGGTCTAAGAAATTAGCATATGACCCTCCTAGGATAAGGTTTCAACTAAGAATACCAAGAGAACAAAGAAAAATTGGTGATACAAGTAAATTGGAAAAATGTTTAAAATTACTTGCCCTATCTGAATCATGAAAGTTTTTTTTTTTTGACTAGACTGAACCTTTAAAGCTAGGCCCACTTTGTGGTTTGAATATGCTGACTTATGCGTAATATGGCATTACCGTCTGGTTTTAAAAACTTGTCATTTTTACATTATGAAGAAGTTAATCGCATATGTAAAGTTTGACTCGAAAGCTGCGAGCTTTGCAGCTGCTGAGCAGAATACGACTGGTGATCCAGTTAGAAGCAGTGGTTGTATGGTCCTGCTTATGACCAGCTGTATCCTGCTTCCTTTGGCCTGGTGTGTCCTGCTTGGGAGCTGCAAGACTTGCATACCTAAAGAATAGCTGTAGTATATTCCATATAAGAACAATAACCCATGCTATCAGCTAAAATAATTTCCTTTTATTATAGTTTACTATTTGTGTCCCCACGCATAGATCCCCATGCACAGTTACATCTGATACTATATCACTGTCCGTGAGTAATAAATCTAATATGGCCTGCTTACAAGCAGTTTTTTTATCTTGCAGAGATTTAAGAATATGCTTGCTTCTAGCCACAAGTACCTTCCAGTCCATATCTGACATATTGTAGTCTCAGAAATCTTCAATGGTTTTTCTAATTTTGGTCTCTTGTATATTTTGAAGAGCAACTCCTTGACTCTGTTTCAAGTTGCGCACACTAATGTTTAGATGGATTATTATGGTTCAACTTAAGCTTTACACTATAAAAAATCTACCTTACAGCTATAGAAGATCAAAAACTTATTGTGCATGTAAAAAGCTGAAGAAAGAATTGATTTAAAATCAAACGTTTGCCCTGATACTCAAAAGCTAATTGGCAAATAAGGTTGGGTAATAAAGTTATTGTATCCTGTTTTAAATTAAAGAGTTTAATGTCAATGCCAATACCAATGTTAGATAAAACTCAGGCGAAAAACAAAATTAGATTTAAAAGATTATTTGAAGCTCCCTGAATTTATTATTGCTATTTTTATTTTTTAATTAGCATGTGATAATAAATCACAAAGTATGAGCCTGTTTGGATAACATAAGATTTGAAAGCTGCAAGTTTAGATTGTCATTTGTCTGTGGGTTAGCATAGAGTATAACAGGAATTATAGAAATTTCACGTTTATGAAAAAAACTCAACTTTGTGATTATAGTCCATTATCTTTTAGGCTAGGCTAAATGATCCATCTTCCTCTCTCCTGCCATTAGTTTTGAGCAGCTGGGGGGATAACCCACAGAAAATGGTAACATTGCACAGCATATATGTTTTATTCATCTACATAGATACTTAGAAAGCTTGCTGTATGCATAGTAGGTTGAGGTTTAACTTGCGGAAGCACTTATTCACAGAAATTATGGTTTATTCATTCAATAAGCTTCCATTAGAGATGGTAAAGAAAAGCACCTCTTGGTCTGTCAAGAATGCCCGGGGTAACCATAAGGCTATCCTGTGAACTAATTAAACTGGTTCTCATCTGCCGTCAAAATCTATGTTTCTAAATTATGATGGAGATAGCATATACTATGGGCCAGATTACAAGTGGCATGCTAATGATAGCATGGGACGTCATAAGCAATATTGCTGGACCGCACAAAACGCTTGCAACTTGATAATACAGTATAAGTCAATGGTAAATCCCATTTACTAGATACAGGCAAATAACCTGGTAGAATGAGCACTAATCCATTTAGGTGGAGGTTATCCCACCTCCAAGTAAGTTTGGTGAATCAAAAGTTTCAAACAAGAAGCCAAGGCAATAGCACAAGCTTTCTGCCCTCTCTTAGAAGCTGAAAAATGAACTAAAATCCTTAGTAGCATCAACATAATGCCTCAAGGCCCTAACAACATCCAAATTGTGAAGAAACCTTTCTGAAGAATTATTTTAGGACACAAAGAAGGAACAATAATTTCTCAATTAATATTGTCTGAGGACACAACCTTGTTGACAGACTTGCAATTTAGCCAATCAGTGATGGCTCCCAGGTAACTTCACGTGCACGAGCACAGTGTTATCTATATGAAAAACATGAACTAATACCCTCTAGTGGTGAAAAACCTGTTAAAATGCATTCTTAAGAGGCAGCCTTCAAGGTCTAAGAAATTAGCATATGACCCTCCTAGGATAAGGTTTCAACTAAGAATACCAAGAGAACAAAGAAAAATTGGTGATACAAGTAAATTGGAAAAATGTTTAAAATTACTTGCCCTATCTGAATCATGAAAGTTTTTTTTTTTTGACTAGACTGAACCTTTAAAGCTAGGCCCACTTTGTGGTTTGAATATGCTGACTTATGCGTAATATGGCATTACCGTCTGGTTTTAAAAACTTGTCATTTTTACATTATGAAGAAGTTAATCGCATATGTAAAGTTTGACTCGAAAGCTGCGAGCTTTGCAGCTGCTGAGCAGAATACGACTGGTGATCCAGTTAGAAGCAGTGGTTGTATGGTCCTGCTTATGACCAACTGTATCCTGCTTCCTTTGGCCTGGTGTGTCCTGCTTGGGAGCTGCAAGACTTGCATACCTAAAGAATAGCTGTAGTATATTCCATATAAGAACAATAACCCATGCTATCAGCTAAAATAATTTCCTTTTATTATAGTTTACTATTTGTGTCCCCACGCATAGATCCCCATGCACAGTTACATCTGATACTATATCACTGTCCGTGAGTAATAAATCTAATATGGCCTGCTTACAAGCAGTTTTTTTATCTTGCAGAGATTTAAGAATATGCTTGCTTCTAGCCACAAGTACCTTCCAGTCCATATCTGACATATTGTAGTCTCAGAAATCTTCAATGGTTTTTCTAATTTTGGTCTCTTGTATATTTTGAAGAGCAACTCCTTGACTCTGTTTCAAGTTGCGCACACTAATGTTTAGATGGATTATTATGGTTCAACTTAAGCTTTACACTATAAAAAATCTACCTTACAGCTATAGAAGATCAAAAACTTATTGTGCATGTAAAAAGCTGAAGAAAGAATTGATTTAAAATCAAACGTTTGCCCTGATACTCAAAAGCTAATTGGCAAATAAGGTTGGGTAATAAAGTTATTGTATCCTGTTTTAAATTAAAGAGTTTAATGTCAATGCCAATACCAATGTTAGATAAAACTCAGGCGAAAAACAAAATTAGATTTAAAAGATTATTTGAAGCTCCCTGAATTTATTATTGCTATTTTTATTTTTTAATTAGCATGTGATAATAAATCACAAAGTATGAGCCTGTTTGGATAACATAAGATTTGAAAGCTGCAAGTTTAGATTGTCATTTGTCTGTGGGTTAGCATAGAGTATAACAGGAATTATAGAAATTTCAGGTTTATGAAAAAAACTCAACTTTGTGATTATAGTCCATTATCTTTTAGGCTAGGCTAAATGATCCATCTTCCTCTCTCCTGCCATTAGTTTTGAGCAGCTGGGGGGATAACCCACAGAAAATGGTAACATTGCACAGCATATATGTTTTATTCATCTACATAGATACTTAGAAAGCTTGCTGTATGCATAGTAGGTTGAGGTTTAACTTGCGGAAGCACTTATTCACAGAAATTATGGTTTATTCATTCAATAAGCTTCCATTAGAGATGGTAAAGAAAAGCACCTCTTGGTCTGTCAAGAATGCCCGGGGTAACCATAAGGCTATCCTGTGAACTAATTAAACTGGTTCTCATCTGCCGTCAAAATCTATGTTTCTAAATTATGATGGAGATAGCATATACTATGGGCCAGATTACAAGTGGCATGCTAATGATAGCATGGGACGTCATAAGCAATATTGCTGGACCGCACAAAACGCTTGCAACTTGATAATACAGTATAAGTCAATGGTAAATCCCATTTACTAGATACAGGCAAATAACCTGGTAGAATGAGCACTAATCCATTTAGGTGGAGGTTATCCCACCTCCAAGTAAGTTTGGTGAATCAAAAGTTTCAAACAAGAAGCCAAGGCAATAGCACAAGCTTTCTGCCCTCTCTTAGAAGCTGAAAAATGAACTAAAATCCTTAGTAGCATCAACATAATGCCTCAAGGCCCTAACAACATCCAAATTGTGAAGAAACCTTTCTGAAGAATTATTTTAGGACACAAAGAAGGAACAATAATTTCTCAATTAATATTGTCTGAGGACACAACCTTGGACAAAAATTCAAATTTGGTTCTTAAAACCACCTTATCTTAATGAAAAATAAGATAAGGGGAATCCCTGTAATTTTTGACTTCCTAGATAGTGGCATGCATGAAGCGCCTAGTCACTTACACCTGGTCCTACTGGTTTGGAGTTTTTCAAAAACGCACCCTGGTTGGGTGGTTTGTCATCAGGAGGTAGGGTGACGGCTGCGCAGGGGGAGGGTGAAGTCCACAGGTGCGTGTATGGAGGTCCCTCCCCCATTTGAACTCCCTAAGTCCATCTGCGTGCAGCTGAGCTCTGCTTATTGTCGGCATTCATGACTGTTATGTTTAAGGTTTCAGCAAGACAAAGGAGGATAGGGCATTTAATTCCTTATGTTTCGTATAGGTGTAGGAATATTGGGAGTTTAGGTAATAACTTTATCTTGCAAATATTTTTTGGTAGGGTATTCTTAATCATTATAATAATCTAGATGTTGAATTATTACATTTGACAGTTATATATATTTTGAGAGAAAATAGTAACATTACTATCCATGTATGCACAAATTTATATGCATGTGCTCATATAATCCTAAGTAAGTGCGTTCACTATTCAGACTACATGTATGTAGCTTTCTACAGCTACTTCAAATCTGGGTTACTGCTTGATCTATACGTTTGTATACATACACACTTGGATGAGTGCGTTGTGTAATGTGACTACATGTAAATTGCTTTCAGGATTAACTTCATATTAGGAATGCAGCTAGATCTATATCCTTATTGAGAACATAAGTCTGCATTGTGTGGATCCAGAAGGTCTCTCTTTTTCAAGTTCCCTGTTGTCCCCTTTCTTTTTTGGGGATATATGTTCCAATATTGTTCCTTTTAGGCATTCTGGATTTTTGTTGTGGAAGATCCTATAGTGTGCAGACAGGCTGTAGGATTTTTCACCCTCCTTTATGTTTATGATGTGTTAAAAAAGTCTCTTTTTGAATGGTTCTGTCGTTCTTCCTAAATACTGCTGATTACTGCTGCACTGGAGGAGGTAGATCACATAATCTGTTTTGCAATTATAATCTCACATTTTCCCCTGTAGTAGTGGAAGTAATTTCCCTGGTTGGTTTCGTGTTAATGCAATGATGTAGACAAAAAAACACAATTTAGCCTTTTGCGTTTTCTTAGCCAATTAGAATCTGTAGCATTCTTAGGTTTCGTTGGGTCTTTTTTGACCTCCTCTTATCTACTGAGTTGCTAGTGTTGTTTGGGGATATATATATTTATATATATGTTTAAAAATAAAAAACAAAATGTATGATTTCCTGATTAATTCAGTTCTTTCATGGTGGTGAGAGTCTACAAGCCTTTACTCCTGGGATTCAACTCTTGATTACTAGGAGGAGTCATACATTCCCTAAAGAGAACATCATCCATACCACCTCTACGGTATCCTAGTCGTATAGCCAATAAATGAGAAGTAGAAAGGTAGGAAATGACAAAGAAGGGAAAATGAGGTGCAAACTAGAACTGCCACCAATTAAAAAAATGAATTACATAATAAATTAAAATGGATGGGTCATGTAAACTCTCCCCACCATGAAAGGACACCCTCAGTAAAATAGTTTGTAAAATTATCCAGTGGAGAAGATTGCCTCACTGAAGAATCTCATAGGATTCTTTTGAGATAGTTGAGTGAAAATGTTTGCACCAAAGCTGAAGAGGTCTCATATGATACCATGCAAAAGGAAGAACATCTGATGCTGCAATCATTATACTTAACACTTCCATACATTGAGCTACAACGTGTTGCAAATTTACTGTAGTTCTGAGCAAACTGACTGTAACTTTGATCCCTAATCCTTTAAAGAAAGCAGCATAGTCACCAAGTCTATAATGACTCCTAGAAAAGAGACTCTTGATTAATGAGAAAGAGAACTCTGTTAAATTAATTCTCCAACCATGTCTGTGAAGAAAACAGCAGAATGCAGGTATGAAAGGTATGAATTGCAGCTGAAGGAAAAAATGGAGCTTGAACCAATATGTTGTCCAGGTATAGAGACTGAACTACATGAGTACTTATTATAGATGAGAGTTCCTAGACCCTTTGTAAAGATTCTGGGAGCTTTAGAAAGAACCACAAACTGAAACAAAGTTTGTCCTGAAAGGCAAATCGTAGAAGCTGGAATGGTCTAGGAATAGGAAATAAGGTATCCTTCAAATTGAATGTTGACATAAATCCAACCCTGTTGAATAAGGGATAGAATTGCCTAGTTTGTTGCTATTTTAAAATTAAGGATTTTGAGAAATTTGATTAAAGTTATGAAGTCCAGAATTGGTTAAAAAATTCCCTCTTTCTTGGCAATAATGGAAAATCTAGGCCCGTGAGGACGCAAAATGCTGTTTTTTATTGCGCCATTCTTAGTGCAAGATTTTTTTTGGCGCAAATTTCGTAATTTCCTGTGTCTTTGTTGACGCTAGTTGTTTTGGCGGGAAATCGCGTTTGTTATGACGCGAGTTGTGTAATTTCCTGGTGTTGGTTTTGTGCCAAAACATTTTTTATCTTCCTTTTGCGTAATGCGTCATTCGTGGCGCCAAAATTTAGTTATTTAACCCCTCTATTGCTCGCTGTTTTCATGATTTTTGAAAGCTATTATGCCTGCTTTATGATTTTATTTTTTGTTTTAAAAAATATTATCTTTGTTTTTCTATCTACTGAAACTGTTACATTGTGGAAATTGAATGTTTTGCTTAATGTTATTTTTCTTTTTCTGTTACATCTTGCGAGATGTCTCATTCTGATCCTGACTCTGATGTTACTGTAGAAACTATGATGCCCTGAAACACAATTCTACAAAGCTAAGTGTGTTCTTTTCATTATTAAGCTGTTGTTATTTTTCTTCAGCTCAATGATGTGGAATTTATTTATCATAATAGTGTTTCTATATGTACAATTATATTTACTGTTTTTACTTATTCAGTTCATGTACTTGATTTCATCTGCAAACATCACATGTTATTGCTTTTATCATAAAAGGTTATGACTGCTATTATGCCTTTTAAGTAAACTTATGAGGTCTTTTCAAAATTATTAAGATTTAATTAATTTTGTTCTGACCAATAGCATACTTAAGTTTATTCTACTCCTTATTTTCATTTGAACATTCTTTGTTCTTTGTTAAAGGGACAGTCAACACCAGAATTTTCGTGGTTTAAAAATAAAGATAATCCCTTTATTACTCATTCCCCAGTTTTGCATAACCAACACTGTGATAGAAATACACTTTTTACCTCTGTGATTACCTTGTATCTAAGCCTCTGCAAACTGCCCCCTTATTTCAGTTCTTTTGACAGACATCCATTTTAGCCAATCAGTTCTCACTCCTGGGTAACTTCACGTGCATGAGCTCAAAATTATCTATATGAAACTCATGAACTAATGCCCTCTAGTGGTCAAAATGCATTCCGATTAGAGGCAGTCTTCAAGGTCTAAGAAATTAGCATATGAACCTCCTAGTTTTAGCTTTCAACTAAGAATACCAAGAGAACAAAGCAAAATTGGTGATAAAAGTAATGAAATTGGTGATAAAATGATTAAAGCTCATTCCTATTGGCTGATTGTAACAGCCAATAGGATTTTTTCCCTATCAGCCAATTGTAATGTGAGGGACGCCATCTTGGATGACGTAACTTAAATGGAAACTTCATTCTACGTTGACCATCGGAAGAAGAGGATGCTCTGTGCCGGATGTCTTGAAGATGGACCCGCTCCGCGCCGGATGGATGAAGATAGAAGATGCCGTCTGGATGAAGACTTCTTCCCGCTTGGATGAAGATTTCTGCTGGCTTCGATGAGGACTTCGGCCCGCTTGGATGAGGACTTCTGCTGCCTGGATGAGGATGGATGTCCGGTCTTCGAAAACTGTAAGTGGATCGTCGGAGGTTAGTGTTAGGTTTTTTTAAGGGTTTATTGGGTGGGTTTTATTTTTAGCTTAGGGTTTGGGCAGTAAAAGAGCTAAATGCCCATCCAAATGCCCTTTTCAGGGCACTGGTTAGCTTAGGTTTATTTAGATAGGTTTTTATTTGGGGGGTTTGGTTGTGTGGGTGGTCTGTTTTACTGTTGGGGGTTGTTAGTATTTCTTTTACAGGTAAAAGAGCTGATTTCTTTGGAGCAATGCCCCGCAAAAGGTCATTTTAGGGGCCATTGGCAGTTTAGTGTAGGCTAGGGTTTTTTTTATTTTGGGAGGGATTTTTTATTTTGATAGGGCTATTAGATTAGGAGTAATTCGTTTTTATTTTTGATAATTTGTTTTTTTATTTTGTGTAATTTAGTGTTTATTTTGTTTGTAATTTAGATAATTGTATTTGATTAATTTAATTTATTTTATTGTAATGTTAGCTTTTAGTGTAAGGCAGGTTAGGTTTTATTTTACAGGTAACTTTGTATTTATTTTAACTAGGTAGTTAGTAAATAGTTAATAACTATTTACTAACTAGTCTACCTAGTTAAAATAAATACAAACTTACCTGTGAAATAAAAATAAAACCTAAGCTAGCTACAATATAACTATTAGTTATTTTGTAGCTAGCTTATGTTTTATTTTACAGGTAAGTTTGTATTTAGTAATAGGTATCATTTAGTTAATAATTGAAAGTTTTATTTAGATTGATTTTAATTATATTTAAGTTAGGGAGTGTTAGACTTAGGGTTATGCTTAGGGTTAAGTTTAGGGGTTAATATATTTATTTAGTGTTAGTGATGTTGGAGGCCAGAGGTTTAGGGGTTAATAACTTTAGTATAGTGGCAATGACATTGGGGGCGGCAGATTAGGGGTTAATAACTGTAATGTAGGTGGCGGCAATGTTAAGGGCGGCAGATTAGGGGTTAATAAGTGTATTTAGGTGGCGGCGATATCGGGAACGGCAGATTAGGGGTTAATAGTTTTATGTAGGTGGCGGCGATGTTAGGGGCAGCAGATTAGGGGTGTTTTGACGTGGTTTTTATGTTAGGGTGTTAGGTTTTAACATAACTTTTTCTTTCCCCATAGACATCAATGGGGCTGCGTTACGAAGCATTTGTTTCCTTGATCGCAGGTGTTAGGCTTTTTTTTTGCTGGCTCTCCCCATTGATATCTATGGGGAAATCGTGCACGAGCACGTCAAAGCAGCGCTTGTATTTGGGTGCGGCATGGAGCTCAACGCCACCATATAGCCCGCGCAAGCCTGCTTTTTGTAAACTTGTAATAGCAGCGCTATAGGGAGGTTAAATACCGCCGCTTTTGTGGCGGTCGTTAATTTCCCTATAGCGCTCAAAACTCGTAATCTGGCTGTATGTTATTTTAAAATCTGGATTTTAAGATTTCAATTTGCTCCTGAGGTTTTTTCCTATTCAAGATTGTATCTGTATTATGTTCTAAAGAATGGTTTATCTTGATTCCCTTTTGGGACTGTACTTTTTCTATGGAAATTGGTACTTATTTTAGGATTCTTTAGAGTTTGAATATAACCTTAGAGCATATTCATGTACTGTTTATATTTTTAGCTCAGCTTTATCTGTGGCTGATATTACTGTTCTTTCCACCTTTTTGTTGTGGAACAGTTAGCATAAGCAGTTTCAGATTCTCAATTATATAAACTCTGATTATTTACTTCTGATGTATTCATTTTATTATGTTTACTATATCTATTATTATGATTTCAAATATATTTTAATATCTCTAGCTTGTTAGGATAATAATTTGTTTGATTTCTTTTTATCTCCCATTATTTCTGGAGTTTTAGAAGGGTTTTTTTCTGCCCTACTTTTAGTCCAGTAATGTAGGAACGTTGGTGAATGTCCTGACTACAAACGCTTGTTCTAGATCCAAGGGTCATAGATTCATATCCCGGCATGGTTAATACAGCCCTTCGGCCTTTTGAGGTCAATTTATTGTGTACCATTTATTTGGGTAATAATAACTACTGTTTTTTTTCAGCTGCTAATTTGGTTAACTGAGTGCAAGCACTGTAAAAGCATTTTTTGTTTCCTTCTGGGAGAAAAACGCTATATAATTTCTAGTTATTAGACTGCATGAAGGTCCGGTTTTCAAACTTTTTGGATGAATTCAGTCCAAAATCTATATTATTCTTAAGGTTTGAATAGATTTTTAGAATTAGACCTTCTCTGTGAATTTTTTTCAGGAATTTTTTATACCAGTTCTTTAGCAGGAACAAGGGTTGGGTTTCTATTCAATTCTATTCTTTGTCCCAAAGAAGAAAGGTTTATTCAGTCCAATCTTGGATCGGAAGACTTTATATTGTCTTGTACGAGTGTCAACTTTCAAGTTGGCGACTATAAGGACTATTATGCCTTTTGTTCAGCAAGGTAATTTCGTGTCCACTCAATTTTACAGGACGTTTATCCTCATATTTTATTTCATTCAGACCACTTTTGGTTTCTGAGCTTCTCTTTCTCTTGTAAGGTGTATCCAGTCCACGGGTTCATCCATTACTTGTGCGATATTCTCCTTCTCAACAGGAAGTTGCAAGAGGACACCCACAGCAGAGCTGTCTATATAGCTCCTCCCCTAACCCCCACCCCCAGTCATTCTCTTGCAACTCTCGACAAGATAGGAAGCATCAAGAGATATGTGGTGACTTAGTGTAGTTTTACCTTCAATCAAGAGTTTGTTATTTTTAAACGGTACCGTCATTGTACTGTTTTACTCTCAGGCAGAAATTAGATGAAGAATTCTGCCTGGAGGTTGATGCTCTTAGCGGTTTGTAACTAAGGTCCATTGCTGTTCTCACACATAACTGAAGAGTATGGGTAAGACTTCAGTTGGGGGAACGGCCTGCAGATTAACTGCTTTGAGGTATGTTCAGTATATTTATTTCTAGAGAGATGAAATAAGTTCTAGAAAATGCTGACAGAGCCTTGTGCATTGGAGGTAAGCCTTAGTTGAAAGCTTAACCTAGGAGGTTCATATGCTAATTTTAGACCTTGAAGCCCACCTCTTTCAGATTGCATTTTAACAGTTTTTCACCACTAGAGGGTGTTAGTTCACGTATTTTATATAGATAACACTGTGCTTGTGCACGAGAAGATATCTGGGAGCAGGCACTGATTGGCTAGACTGCAAGTCTGTCAAAAGAACTGAAAAAGGGGCAGTTTGCAGAGGCTTAGATACAACATAATCACAGAGGTTAAAAGTATATTATTATAACTGTGTTAGTTATGCAAAACTGGGAAATGGGTAATAAAGGGATTATCTATCTTTTAAAACAATAAAAATTCTGGTGTAGACTGTCCCTTTAACTGTTTTTTACCGGTGGTTAACGTTTTTTAAATCCGGTTTGGAGGCTAAGAGGTTAATCATCCATTTGCAAGTGGGTGCAATGTTGCTTTAGTCCTTTACACACACTGTAAAAATTTCGAAGAATTTACTACATTTTATCACTGTTTTGCAGTTTAAGTGCTAGTTTTTTTCTCTTAAAGGCACAGTAAGGTTTTACACTTATTAAAGTGTTTTCCAAGCTTGCTTGTCTCATTACTAGTCTGTTAAGCATGTCTGACATTGAGGAAAATCCTTGTTCAATATGTTTAGAAGCCATTGTGGAACCCCCTCTTAGAATGTGTACCAAATGTACTGAAATTTCTATAAACTATAAAGACCATATTATGGCACTTAAAGATTTATCTCCAGAGGAGTCTCTGACTGAAAAGAGGGAGATTATGCCATCTAGCTCTCCCCATGTGTCCGAACCCATAACTCCCGCTCAAGTGACGCCAAGTACATCTAGCGCGTCTAATTCTTTTACCTTACAGGACATGGCGGCAGTTATGACTAATACCCTCACAGAGGTATTGTCCAAGCTGCCAGGGTTACAAGGAAAGCAAGACAGCTCTGGGGCTAGAACAAATACAGAGCTTTCTGACGCTTTAATACCTGTGTCAGATATACCCTCACAATATTCAGAAGCTGAAGCAGGAGAGCTTCTATCTGTGGGTGACATTTCAGATTCAGGGAAGGCGTTACTTCAGTCTGACTCTGATATGACAGCGTTTAAATTTAAACTTGAACACCTCCGCTTGTTGCTCAGGGAGGTTTTAGCGACTCTGGATGACTGTGACCCCATTGTAGTCCCAGAGAAATTGTGTAAAATGGACAAATACTTTGCAGTGCCTGTTTACACTGATGTTTTTCCAGTCCCTAAGAGGTTTTCAGAAATTATTACTAAAGAATGGGATAGACCAGGTGTGCCGTTCTCTCCCCCTCCTGCTTTTAAAAAGATGTTTCCCATAGATGCCGCAATACGGGACTTGTGGCAGACGGTCCCTAAGGTGGAGGGAGCAGTTTCTACTTTAGCTAAGCATACAACTATCCCCGTCGAGGACAGTTGTGCTTTCCTAGATCCTATGGATAAAAAATTGGAGGGTCTCCTTAAGAATATCTTTATACAGCAATGTTTTATTCTCCAGCCTCTTGCATGCATTGCCCCAGTCACTGCTGCAGCGGCTTTCTGGTTCGAGTCTCTTGAGGAGGCTCTACAGGTGGAGACCCCGTTGGATGATATTTCTTTCATGTAATTAGCAAGAGTCCATGAGCTAGTGACGTATGGGATATACATTCCTACCAGGAGGGGCAAAGTTTCCCAAACCTCAAAATGCCTATAAATACACCCCTCACCACACCCACAAATCAGTTTTACAAACTTTGCCTCCTATGGAGGTGGTGAAGTAAGTTTGTGCTAGATTCTACGTTGATATGCGCTCCGCAGCAGGTTGGAGCCCGGTTTTCCTCTCAGCGTGCAGTGAATGTCAGAGGGATGTGAAGAGAGTATTGCCTATTTGAATTCAATGATCTCCTTCTACGGGGTCTATTTCATAGGTTCTCTGTTATCGGTCGTAGAGATTCATCTCTTACCTCCCTTTTCAGATCGACGATATACTCTTATATATACCATTACCTCTACTGATTCTTGTTTCAGTACTGGTTTGGCTTTCTACTACATGTAGATGAGTGTCCTGGGGTAAGTAAGTCTTATTTTCTGTGACACTCTAAGCTATGGTTGGGCACTTTTATATAAAGTTCTAAATATATGTGTTTAAACATTTATTTGCCTTGATTCAGGATGTTCAACGTTCCTTATTTTCAGACAGTCAGTTTCATATTTGGGATAATGCATATGAATAATTCAATTTTTTCTTACCTTAAAATTTGACTTTTTTCCTGTGGGCTGTTAGGCTCGCGGGGGCTGAAAATGCTTCATTTTATTGCGTCATTCTTGGCGCGGACTTTCTTGGCGCAAAAATTTTCTTGTCATTTCCGGCGTCATACATTTTTTTGACGTTTTTGCGCCAAAAAATGTCGGCGTTACCGGATGTGGCGCCATTTTTGGCGCCAAAAGCATTTAGGCGCCAAATAATGTGGGCGGCTTTTTTGGCGCTAAAAAATTTGAGCGTCATTGTTGTCTCCACAATATTTAAGTCTCATTATTTATTGCTTCTGGTTGCTAGAAGCTTGTTCATTGGCATTTTTTTCCCATTCCTGAAACTGTCATTTAAGGAATTTGATCAATTTTGCTTTATATGTTGTTTTTTCTATTACATATTGCAAGATGTCTCAAATGGACTCTGAATCAGAAGCCACTTTTGGAAAAACGCTTAACTGAGTTTCAGTTCTACCAAAGCTAAGTTCATTTATTTTAAATGTTATAAATGTTTATCTTTAGCTATGGTTTGTAATAAGATATTATGTTATACTTTTACATGCGGAATCCATTAGTGTTTATGCTTTATATATTTTCTTTTCTTACAAGAAATATTTAGAAGACTTCTAAGAAATATTTTTCTGATTCTATGTTAAAGGCTTTGTCTGACTTCGTGCCTTCTAATAAAATTTTTAGGTCTTTTTCACTTCTTTTTTAATTATTGAAGTTTCAAATGACCAACAACATACTGATTTATCCTTCTCTGATGATGTTTTTTTCAGAAATTTTCTTCATCAGATATTGACACTAACAAATCTACTTTTTTATTATTTTATTATTAAAGTACATTTGTTCTTTGTTGAAAAGGTGTTGATTATTTTGGATATTAAGGTAACTAGTTCTTTAAGACTAGCTGACATTATTTCTGCCTATTTATTTCTTTAGAGGTTTTCTTTCCAATTCCCTATACTAGGGAATGGAATAGGCTGAGAATTTTCTTTTATTCCTTCTTCAAAAAGGTTTTAAACTATATTCTTTGCCAGCAGTTAAACTCAATTTGGAGGGTTCTCCAATTTATTGGGGCTATCTCTAATTCTACTAATTATGCTATTGTTTCTATAGCAAAATAGTATTTATTTTCCTTTAGATAGTTGTATCTTATTTATGGAAAATTATTTAGTTTCAGGTACTTTTCTTGGTCCTGTGATTTATTTGGCTTTTGCAATTGCTTCATTTTCTCAAGTAACAGATTATGATTTATTTTAGCATTTTTAAAGGGACAACATTTACTAGACTAGGTGCTGTTGCATTTGTCTTGTTGTTTTGCATTTATTGATGCAAGTCCTCTGTATTGGCTGGTCCTTTAAACTGGACTATCATGCTAATAATTTCATTTGTGTCTTCATTTTATTGAATATTTTCGCAAATGAGGGTTAATCTATGTCTTTAGCTTTTTTAGCTAGAAGAATTTTGTGATTTAAAAAAAATAAAAAATAAAAAAATCCATATTTCCTTTGTTCTAAGATAATCAATTATTTGTTTTATAATTGGATTCAATTCTTAACTGTTACTCTGGGCTTCAAGGTTGAGTTCTAAGACTAAAACTTTAAGCTTATACTAGTTTGGTTGTTCTTATTAAGGAACGAATTCCTGAGTTCTTTCCCAAGTAACATGTCTATAATTGGAGTTTGAAATCAGCTCCCTAATTTTGCGATGTACGTGCCGTATTCCAGCTTGGCTGGTAAGGGGCAGGTTAAGGCTTCTTTGAAATTTATTTTGTCCAAATTTCTTTGATTTTATTCCAGCAAGGCTAACACTTTCTTTAACTGTGTTTCTGTCCCATATATTTTGGGTACTGTTGAAGCATGGCTTGGCACCCATGGGGTTCAAGCGCTGCTCAGACCTGGAATCTTCTGGGGTATTTCTTCCAGTTTCTTTGGAGGAACCGGGTTTTGGAGTTTTATTCAAACTATTTTGCCTTTTTATGGTCTTTGATAGCATTATTTGTTTTCATTAGATACAATAAATGCATATTTTCATTTTTCTGTTTTCATTCAGATTATTTTCTGAGGATGCGGAATCTCATATGATTCACTTACTCTTCAGGACATAGTTAGAGGATCTTCTTTTCTAAAGCTCTTGATTCCTCACACAAGGGTCACCTTTTTTAGGTTTCCAGATAGTTTGTGTCACTGTCCTTGTCTCTATCAGACAAGGGATAATGTTATTGGGTTCCGTCTATCGGTACCTTTAGTCTCTATTATTTCCTTCAGTTGCTATATATGCATAGAAGTTTTAGGTCTTATGACCACAGCATTGGATTCAATTCCCTTTGCTCATTTTCTCAGTCTTTTATAAGTGTTGTTTCTTCAAGAACATGGTTGGAGGATCAATTTACCTAAAAGTTCGTTTGATTCCTCAGACAAGGGTAACCTTTTTAGGTTTCCTGATAGATTCAGTGTTCTTGATTCTGTCTCTGACGGACAAGAGGCGTCTGAAATTGGTTTCAGCTTATCGAAACCTTCAGTCTCAATCATTCCCTTCGGTAGCCTTATGCATGGAAATTCTAGGTCTTATGACTGCTGCATTGGACGCGATTCCCTTTGCTCGTTTTCACATGCGACCTCTTCAGCTCTGTATGCTGAATCAGTGGTGCAGGGATTATACAAAGATATCTCAATTAATATCTTTAAAAACCGATTGTTCGACACTCTCTGACGTGGTGGACAGATCACCATCGTTTAGTTCAGGGGGCTTCTTTTTGTTCCTCCAACCTAGACTGTGATCTCAACAGATGCAAATCTGACAGGTTGGGGAGCTGTATGGGGGTTTCTGACAGCACAAGGGGTTTGGGAATCTCAGGAGGTGAGATTACCAATCAACATTTTTGGAACTCCGTGCAATTTTCAGAGCTCTTCAGTCGTGGCCTCTTCTAAAGAGAGAGTCGTTCATTTGTTTCTAGACGGACGATGTCACAACCGTGGCATATGTCAATCATCAAGGAGGAACTCACAGTCCTCTGGCTATGAAAGAAGTCTCTCGAATACTTGTATGGGCGGAATTCAGCTCCTGTCTAATTTCTGCGGTTCATATCCCAGGTATAAGACAATTGGGAAGCGGATTATCTCAGTCGCCAAACACTACATCCGGGCGAATGGTTTCTTCACCCAGAGGTATTTCTTCAGATTGTTAAAATATGGGGACTTCCAGAAATAGATCTGATGGCTTCTCATCTAAACAAGAAGCTTCCCAGGTATCTGTCCAGATCCAGGGATCCTCAGGCGGAAGCAGTGGATGCATTGTCACTTCCTTGGAAGTATCATCCTGCTTATATCTTTCCGTCTATAGTTCTTTTTCCAAGATTCTAAAGGAACGTTCGTTTATTCTTGTCCGGATGGCCACTTGCCAACCATGGACTCTTCCGTTAAGACCAGACCTTCTATCGCAAGGTCCTTTTTTCCATCAGGTTCTCAAATCCTTAAATTTGAAGGTATGGAGATTGAACGCTTGATTCTCAATCATAGAGGTTTCTCTGACTCTGTGATTAATACTATGTTACAGGCTCGTAAAACTGTATCTAGGAAGATATATTATCGAGTCTGGAAGATTTTCATTTCTTGGTGTTTTTCTCATCATTTTTCTTGGCATTCTTTTAGAATTCCTAGAATTTTACAGTTTCTTCAGGATGGTTTGGATAAGGTTTATCTGCAAGTTCCTTGACAGGTCAAATCTCTGCTCTTTCTGTTCTTTTTCACAGAAAGATTGCTAGTCTTCCTGATATTCATTGTTTTGTACAAGCTTTGGCTCATATAAAACCTGTTATTAAGTCAATCTCTCCTCCTTGGAGTTTAAATTTGGTTCTGGGGGCTCGTCAAGCTCCTCCGTTTGAACCTATGCATTCGCTGGACATTAAATTACTTTCTTGGAAAGTTTTGTTTCTTTTGGCCATCTCTTCTGCTAGAAGAGTTTCTGAATTATCTGCTCTTTCTTGTGAGTCTCCTTTTCTGATTTTTTATCAGGATAAGGCGGTGTTGCAAACTTCTTTTAAATTTTTACCTAAGGTTGTGAATTCTAACAACATTAGTAGAGAAATTGTGGTTCCTTCATTGTGTCCTAATCCTAAGAATTCTAAGAAAAACTCGTTGCATTCTTTGGATGTAGTTAGAGCTTTGAAATATTATGTTGTAGCTACTAAGGATTTCCGAAAGACTTCTAGTCTATTTGTTATCTTTTCCGGTTCTAGGAAAGGTCAGAAGGCTTCTGCCTTTTCTTTGGCATCTTGGTTAAAATCTTTGTTTCATCATGCCTATGTCGAGTCGGGTAAAACTCCGCCTCAAAGGATTACAGCTCATTCTACTAGGTCAGTTTCTACTTCCTGGGCGTATAGGAATGAAGCTTCAGTTGATCAGATTTGCAAAGCAGCCACTTGGTCTTCTTTGCATACTTTTACTAAATTCTACCATTTTGATGTGTTTTCTTCTTCTGAAGCAGTTTTTGGTAGAAAAATACTTCAGGCAGCTGTTTCAGTTTGATTCTTCTGCTTATAATTTCAGTTTTTTTCATTATAAGATTTAAACTTTATTTTGGGTGTGGATTATTTTCAGCGGAATTGGCTGTCTTTATTTTATCCCTCCCTCTCTAGTGACTCTTGTGTGGAAGATCCACATCTTGGGTAGTCATTATCCCATACGTCACTAGCTCATGGACTCTTGCTAATTACATGAAAGAAAACATAATTTATGTAAGAACTTACCTGATAAATTCATTTCTTTCATATTAGCAAGAGTCCATGAGGCCCACCCTTTTGTGGTGGTTATGATTTTTTTTGTATAAAGCACAATTATTCCAATTCCTTATTTTTTATGCTTTCGCACTTTTTTCTTATCACCCCACTTCTTGGCTATACGTTAAACTGATTTGTGGGTGTGGTGAGGGGTGTATTTATAGGCATTTTGAGGTTTGGGAAACTTTGCCCCTCCTGGTAGGAATGTATATCCCATACGTCACTAGCTCATGGACTCTTGCTAATATGAAAGAAATGAATTTATCAGGTAAGTTCTTACATAAATTATGTTTTTAGACAGGATTAAAGCTCTTAAGTTAGCTAATTCCTTTATTTTTGACGCCGTTTTCCATTTAACCAAGCTAAAGGCTAAGAATTCAGGTTTTGCCATTCTGGCGCGTAGGGCGCTATGGCTTAAGTCCTGGTCAGCAGACGTTACTTCAAAGTCTAAGCTTCTCAACATCCCCTTCAAAGGGCAGACCCTATTCGGGCCTGGACTGAAGGAGATCATTTCTGATATTACTGAAGGAAAAGGTCACGCCCTTCCTCAGGATAGGTCCAATAAATTAGGGACCAAACAGAATAATTTTCGTTCCTTTCTAAACTTCAAGAGTGGCGCAGCTTCAGCTTCCTCTAATGCAAAGCAAGAGGGAAATTTCGCCCAGTCCAAACCAGTCTGGAGACCTAACCAGGCTTGGAACAAGGGAAAGCAGGCCAAAAAAACTGCTGCTGCCTCTAAGACAGCATGAAGGAGTAGCCCCCGATCCGGGACTGGATCTAGTAGCTGGCAGACTTTCTCTCTTCGCTCAGGCTTGGGCAAGAGACGTCCAGGATCCCTGGGCATTAGAGATTGTTTCCCAGGGATATCTTCTGGAATTCAAAGGTTCATCTCCAAAGGGAGATTTCATCTCTCACAACTATCTGCAAACTAGATAAAGAGAAAGGCATTCTTACGTTGCGTTCAAGACTTACTGGTTATGGGAGTGATCCACCCAGTTCCAAGGGAGGAACAGGGGCAGGGTTTCTATTCAAACCTGTTTATAGTTCCCAAAAAAGAGGGAACGTTCAGACCAATCTTGGATCTCAAGATTCTAAACAAATTTTTCAGGGTCCCATCTTTCAAGATGGAGACAATCCGAACCATCCTCCCTCTGATCCAGGAGGGTCAATATATGACTACCGTGGACTTAAAGGATGCTTATCTCCACATTCCGATCCACAGAGATCATCATCAGTTTCTCAGGTTCGCCTTCCTAGACAGGCATTACCAGTTTGTGGCTCTTCCCTTTGGATTAGCCACGGCGCCAAGAATCTTTACGAAGGTTCTAGGGTCCCTACTGGCGGTTCTAAGACCGCGAGGCATAGCGGTGGCTCCTTACCTAGACGGCATCCTGATCCAGGCGTCGACTTTTCAAATTGCCAAGTCCCATACGGACATTGTTCTGGTCTTTCTAAGGTCCTCACGGGTGGAAGTTGAACAGAGAAAAGTGTTCTCTCTCCCCCTCACATGAGTTTCCTTCCTAGGAACTCTGATAGATTCAGTATAAATGAATTTTTTTCTGACAGAGGTCAGGATATCAAAGCTTCTAACTTCCTGCCTTGTTCTTCATTGCACTTCTCGGTCGTCAGTGGCTCAGTGTATGGAAATGATTGGCCTAATGGTAGCGGCAATGGACATAGTTCCGTTTGCCCGCCTTCATCTCAGACCACTGCAACTCTGCATGCTCAATCAGTGGGATGGGAGCTACACAGATTTGTCTCCTCAGTTAAATCTGGATCAAGAGACCAGGGATTCTCTTCTCTGGTGGTTATCTCAGGTCCATCTGTCCAGGGGAATGAGTTTCCGCAGGCCAGAGTGGACTATAGTGACGACAGATGCCAGCCTTCTGGGCTGGGGCGCAGTCTGGAACTCCCTGAAGGCTCAGGGTTTGTGAACTCAGGAGGAAGCCCTCCTTCCGATAAACATTCTGGAACTAAGAGCGATATTCAATGCTCTCCAGGCTTGGCCTCAACTAGCTACGGCCAGGTTCATCAGATTTCAGTCGGACAATATCACGACTGTAGCCTATATCAACCATCAGGGGGGGAACAAGGAGTCCCCTGGCAATGATGGAGGTTTCCAAGATAATTCTTTGGGCAGAGGTTCACTCTTGCCATCTCTCAGCTATACATATCCCAGGAGTAGAGAACTGGGAGGCGGATTTTCTAAGTCGGCAGACTTTTCATCCGGGGGAGTGGGAGCTCCATCCGGAGGTATTTGCCCAGCTGATTCAACTATGGGGCAAACCAGAACTGGATTTGATGGCGTCTCGTCGGAACGCCAAACTTCCTCGTTACGGGTCCAGGTCAAGGGATCCCCAGGCAGCGCTGATAGATGCTCTAGCAGTGCCCTGGTCCTTCAGCCTGGCTTATGTGTTTCCACCTTTTCCTCTCCTCCCTCGTCTGATTGCCAAGATCAAGCAGGAGAGAGCTTCGCTGATTTTAATATCACCTGCGTGGCCACGCAGGACTTGGTATGCAGATCTGGTGGACATGTCATCCTTTCCACCATGGACTCTGCCGCTGAGGCAGGACCTTCTACTCCAAGGTCCTTTCAAACATCCAAATCTAATTTCTCTGTGTCTGACTGCTTGGAGATTGAACGCTTGATTTTATCAAAACGTGTTTTCTCCGAGTCGGTCATTGATACCTTGATTCAGGCTTGTAAGCCTATCACCAGGAAAATCTATCATAAGATATGGGGTAAATATCTTCATTGGTGTGAATCCAAGGGTTACTCATGGAGGATGTTGCTCCGCCATGGAGTTTAAATTTAGTTCTTAAAGTTCTTCAAGGGGTTCCGTTTGAACCTTTGCATTCCATAGATATCAAGCTTTTATCTTGGAAAGTTCTGTTTTTGGTAGCTAGCTCTTCGGCTCGAAGAGTTTCAGAGTTATCTGCCTTACAGTGTGATTCCCCTTATCTGATCTTCCATGCAGATAAGGTAGTTTTGCGTACCAAACCTGGGTTTCTTCCTAAGGTGGTATCTAATAAGAATATCAATCAGGAAATTGTTGTTCCGTCACTGTGTCCTAATCCTTCTTCAAAGAAGGAACGTCTGTTACACAATCTTGACGTGGTTCGTGCTTTAAAGTTCTATTTACAAGCTACTAAAGAGTTTCGTCAAACATCTGCATTGTTTGTTGTCTACTCTGGACAGAGGAGAGGCCAAAAGGCTTCGGCAACTTCTCTTTCTTTTTGGCTAAGAAGCATAATCCGTTTAGCTTATAAGACTGCTGGCCAGCAGCCTCCTGAAAGAATTACAGCTCATTCCACTAGAGCGGTAGCTTCCACATGGGCTTTTAAAAATGAGGCCTCTGTTGAACAGATTTGTAAGGCGGCGACTTGGTCTTCGCTTCATTCGTTTTCTAAATTTTACAAATTTTATACTTTTGCTTCTTCGGAGGCTATTTTTGGGAGAAAGGTCTTACAGGCAGTGGTGCCTTCCATTTAAGTTCCTGCCTTGTCCCTCCCTTCATCCGTGTCCTAAAGCTTTGGTATTGGTATCCCACAAGTAATGGATGAACCCGTGGACTGGATACACCTTACAAGAGAAAACAAAATTTATGCTTACCTGATAAATGTCTTTCTCTTGTGGTGTATCCAGTCCACGGCCCGCCCTGTCACTTTAAGGCAGGTGTTTTTATTTTTAAAACTACAGTCACCACTGCACCCTATAGTTTCTCCTTTTTCTTACTTGTCTTCGGTCGACTGATTGGAGGTGGGGGGTTAGAGGAGGAGCTATATAGACAGCTCTGCTGTGGGTGTCCTCTTTCAACTTCCTGTTGGGAAGGAGAATATCCCACAAGTAATGGATGAACCCGTGGACTGGATACACCACAAGAGAAAGAAATTTATCAGGTAAGCATAAATTTTGTTTTTTTTAGATAAGCTTTACCAATATGTCGCTTTCCCATTTGGTCTAGCGACAGCTTTATGAATCTTTTCAAAGGTTCTGGGTGCCCTTCTTTCTGTATTCAGACAGTAGGGTATTGTTGTGTCTCCTTGTTTGGATGGTTTCTTGGTATTAGCTTAATCTTTTCTTTTATCAGAATCTCTCATGAATTAACTAGTTTGGTTTCTTGAAGACATGGATAGAGGATTTAATTTACCTAAGAGTTTCATGATTCCTCAGATAAGGGTCACCTTTTTTTAGGTTTCTAGATGGATTCTGTGTTCATGGCTTTGGCCTCTAATTATCAATGTCTGTCGGACCTGATCCGACAGACATCGCTGAATACGGTGAGCAATATGCTTGCCGTTTTCTGCATTGCACAAGCAGCTCACAAGAGCTGCTGGTGCAACGCCGCCCCCCTGCAGACTCGCGGCCAATCAGCCGCCAGCAGGGGGGGTGTCAATCAATCCGATCTTACTCGATCGGGTTGATTTCTGGCTATGTCTGTCCGCCTGCTCAGAGCAGGCGGACAGGTTATGGAGTAGCGATCTTTGTGACCGCTGCTTCATAACTGGCAAGCCTGCAGGCTCGCCAGAAACACGGGCATCAAGCTCCATTCGGAGCTTGATACATATGCCCCTTTGTCTTTATTGGACAAAAGTCAATTCTAATTGGTTGTTATATTGTCTAACTTACAGTCTAGAACATTCCTTTCAGTGGCTATGTGCATGGAAGATTTAAGTCTCATAACTACAGCATCGGACATGGTTTCCCTTTGCTCGTTTTTCATCTGAGACCTCTTTTGCTTTGTATACTGAATCAATGGTGCAGGGATTGTTTTCAGATATTACAGTTGATATTCTTAAATCCCAACACTCAACTCTCTCTGATTTGGTGATTGGACTATCATCATTTTGTTCAGGGGGCCTCCTTTTGTTCATCCTTCCTGGACTGTAGTCTTAATGGATGCAAGTCTTACAGGTTGGGGAGCTGTTTGAGGGTCTCTGACAGCACAAGGGGTTTGGAAACTTCAAGAGGCGAGGTTTCCAATCAATATTTTAGCACTCCGTGCTATTTTCAAAGCTCTTTCAGGCTTGGCCTCTTTTAGGAGAGAACTTTTAATTTTGCTTTCAGACATACTATCTGTCATGACCCCAGCTTGGAATTGAACCTGGGACCTGTTTCTATTTCTGCTGCTGTTCCTTCCCAGCCTGTTGGTCTTGCCTCTCTGCCACCAGATGGCTTGATCACAGGCTAAGAATATTGTTTTTTTTTCTGTTTGCTGCAACTTTGGCTCTCTGGCTCCACCTGCTTTCCAGCTAAAACAAATCATATGATCAGCAGCCTGCTATATCTGGGAGGTTTGTTTTCAGTTCTGGTCCTTGACATTGAGTGTTATACTCTGAAAGACCCTCTGGTCCTGTTTCCTGAGTGAAATACAGATTTGTTGGATTCTTGGTTCCTGATTTCTACTTCATTTCCTGACTACTCTTCTGGATATTCCTTTGGCACTGTGTTTCATTTTTGGACTGATTTCCTGGCAATTGATTTTGCCTAATTCTCTATTTCCTAAAGACTGACTCAGGTACTTTTGCTTGCTTGTTACCTGATACTATAGAGTTGCAGTTTGCAGTCTATGCAAGTTTCCTGTTTGTTACTACAGTGTTCCAGTCTACAGCATATGCAAGTATCCTGAATGTTATTACAAAGCGCTGCATTCCTGCCTGTTATTACACAGTTCCAGTCTACAGCATATGCAAGTATCCTGCCTGCTATTACAAAGCTCAGCATTCCTGCCTGTTATTACACATTTCCAGTCTACAGCATATGCAAGTATCCTGCCTGTTATACAAAGCCCTGCATTCCTGCCTGTTTATTACACAATTCCAGTCTACAGCATATGCAAGTATCCTGCCTGTTTATACAAAGCCCTGCATTCCTGCCTGTTATTACACAATTCCAGTCTACAGCATATGCAAGTATCCTGGCCTGTTATACAAAGCCCTGCATTCCTGCCTGTTATTACACAGTTTCCAGTCTACAGCATATGCAAGTATCCTGCCTGTTATACAAAGCCCTGCATTCCAGCCTGTTATTACACAGTTCCAATCTACAGCATATGCAAGTATCCTGCCTGTTATACAAATGTCTGTATTCCTGCCTAAGTACTACAGCCTATAGACATTGCCTTATCTAATTGCATATCTCTGCATTGCTAATTAATCCTATAAATAAAACCATCACCTTTATTTCCTAAAACCTTGTACCTGTTTAAGTATGCCAAAAAGGAAAGGACACACGCAGACAAAACACAATTTTAACCCCAGAACCTGACACCTCTGCACAACAGCTCCCACCTCCTGAACCTGCTCCCTTGCAGAGTATGACAGAATGTCAAGGCCTTACATCGGAGCTTGCAGAGGTGATCCATTTCTTTGACTCAAGTGTCAGAGAGAATTTTTGTCTGTGGACTCTCATCTACTACAACTTAACCAAATTCTAAAATCCCTTCCGGATGCATTGAAGTCACTTATCCAAGATTTCACTGCAGGATTCCAGACAGAATAGCCTGAAAGACTTTATCAATAAAAAAATTCTGGGTTTTGCACTCCTACTCACCTGTGTCCACTACCCCAAAGGCTGTATCCTTATCAATCCAAAGGATGATATCAACCCCTCTTAGCACTGATGAAATGGCCAGAAGGAGAACTAATGGCTATGGTTTCTATTATGGAGCTACTGGGCATGTAATATCTTTTTGTCCAGTGAGACCCCCTAAGAAGTCTGTTCCGGGGTCTCCATCCTAAATCATCAAGTGGACAGGCTACAGAGAGGAAGTCAAACTTTAATCCCACTTCGGATTCCTCTGGTGATGAGCTGTGCATAGGTTCTATTTACATCCCTTTGATCAGCCTAGGACTGCACTTCCAAAGACTCTGATTCCTGTGAAGTACTAACATGTCTTCCACAGAATCCTAGTACTATGAATCCAAAGATTTGCCTACCAAATGCAGCTACCTTCTCATCTTTGTGCATTTCAGAAGAAATGTCTAACTATTCAACCATTGAAGATGATACTGATTCTGACACTGAAGGGACAGTGCTTCAAAATTGATGTTCGGGCTCAAAAGTTACCCTCCTCTTCCTCAGACCCACCTCTTCAGAACCTATAAGCCTAGAACTGCACAGAAACCAAAGATCAGTCCTGTTGGGGCCCTCTATACTAATTCCAGTCCGTAGACCTCCTCTTCTGGAGAGCCCTTCAAAAAGATAATACCACCTGATTGTACTTATGCCTTTGATGGCAACGCTAGTACGCATTAAACATCTGAGCTATACGAGAATGCTAATTCCGCCCATAGGTCGTCCCTTGAGGAGGGGGGGTACTGTCATGACCCCAGCCTGGAAATGAAACCTGGGACCTGTTTCTATTTCTGCTGCTGTTCTTTCCCAGCCTGTTGTCTTGCCTCTCTGCCACCAGATGGCTTGATCACAGGCTAAGAATATTGGGTTTTTTCTGTTTTGCTGGCAACTTTGGCTCTCTGGCTTCCACCTGCTTTCCAGCTGAAACAAATCATATAATCAGCAGCCTGCTATATATGGGAGGTTTGTTTTCAGTTCTGGGCCTTGACATTGAGTGTTATACTCTGAAAGACCCTCTGGTCCTGTTTCCTGAGTGAAATACAGATTTGTTGGATTTCTTGGTTCCTGATTTCTACTTCATTTCCTGACTACTCTTCTGGATATTCCCTTGGGACTGGGTTTCATTTTTTTTACTGATTTCCTGGCAATTGATTTTGCCTAATTCTCTATTTCCTAAAGACTTACTTTTGCTTGCTTGTTACCTGATACTATAGAGTTGCAGTTCGCATTCTATTCAAGTTTCCTGTTTGTTACTACAGTGTTCCAGTCTACAGCATATGCAAGTATCCTGAATGTTATTACAAAGCGCTGCATTCCCTGCCTGTTTATTACACAGTTCCAGTCTACAGCATATGCAAGTACCCTGCCTGTTATTACAAAGCTCAGCATTCCTGCCTGTTGTTACACATTTCCAGTCCTACAGCATATGCAAGTATCCTGCCTGTTTAACAAAGCGCTGCAATTCCTGCCTGTTATTACACAGTTCCAGTCTACAGCATATGCAAGTATCCTGCCTGTTATACAAAGCCCTGCATTCCTGCCTGTTATTACACAGTTCCAGTCTACAGCATATGCAAGGTATCCTGCCTGTTATACAAAGCCCTGCATTCCTGCCTGTTATTACACAGTTCCAGTCTACAGCATATGCAAGTATCCTGCCTGTTATACAAAGCCCTGCATTCCTGCCTGTTATTACACAGTTCCAGTCTACAGCATATGCAAGTATCCTGCCTGTTATTACAAAGCCCTGCATTCCAGCCTGTTATTACACAGTTCCAATCTACAGCATATGCAAGTTATCCTGCCTGTTATTACAAATATCTGTATTCCTGTCTAATACTACAGCCTATAGACATTGCCTTATCTAATTGCATATCTCTGCATTGCTAATTAGCCTATAAATAAAACCATCACCTTTATTTTCCTAAAAACCTTGTACCTGTTTTAATTATGCCAAAAAGGAAAGACACACGCAGATAAAACACAACTTTAACCCCAGAACCTGACACCTCTGCACAACAGCTCCCACCTCCTGAACCTGCTCCCTTGCAGAAAATGACTCTATCAAAACTGGGGCATATGTCAATCATCAAAATAGGGACTCGCAGTTTCTTAGCATTAAGAAGTATTTTGAATATGTTCTTAGGTGGAAATCATCTCCTGTCTAATTTCTACGATTTATATCTCAGGTTTAGACATTTGGGAGTTGGGGTTATCTCAGCCGTCAGTCTTTACATCCGGGAGAGTGGTATCTCTATACAGATGTGTTTTCTCAATTTCCCAGGTACCTTTTCAAGTCCAGGGATCCTCAGGCGGAATGGTGGATGCATTTAGCAGTGTTTTGGCTTTGCAAACCTGGCTACATCTTTCCGCCTCTGTTTTTTTTCTTCCAAGAGTGATATCCAAGATTATATTGGAACAGTCTCATGTGTTTCTGATAGCATCAGCATGGCCTCACAGGTTTTGTATGTGAATCTTGTTCGGAAGTCCAGTTGCCATCCTTGGACGTTTTTTCTTTGGTCAGCCCTCTTGTTCAGGGGCCATTTTTTCCATCGGGATCTCAAATTACTAATTTGAAGATATGGAAATTGATTAGTCTTCAGTCATAGTTTGTTATCAATATGTTGCAGGCTTATAAGTCCTGTTTCAAGGAACATGTATTATCAGGTTTGGAAAACCTATATTTTATGGTGTTCTTTTTCATAAAGTCTCTTGGCATTCTTTTAGAATTCCTACAATTTTTCAGTTTCTTCAGGATGATTTGGATAAAGTTTGTCTGCAAATTTTTTGAAGGGATAAAAATCTGTTCTTTCTGTTTTATTTCCTAGAAAGATTGTTTAAAACTTCTTGATATTCACTGTTTTGTTCAGGCTTTGGTTTGTATCAAACCTGTTCGTTTATTAATTCTCCTTTTGGAGTCTTAATTTGGTTTAATGATTTTGCAGGCTCTTTTCTTTTGAGCCTATATTTTCTTTGAAGATTATCTACTTTCTTGGAAAGTGTTGTTTTTTTTGGCTATCTCTTCTGCTAGAAGAGTTTCTGATTTATCAGTTTTCCTCCTGTGTCTCCTATCTGATTTTTTCATCTAGATAAGTTGTTTTGTGGACTTCTTTTTTCCTAAGGTTGTGAATTTGAACAACATTAGTAGAGAAATTGTTGTTCCTTCTTTGTGTCCTAATACTTAAGAATTCCTTGAGAGTTCTTTACATTCTTTGGATGTAAACCTCTGCCATTTCTTTGACATCCTGTTTAAAGCTTTTGTTTCTCAAGGCTTATTTGGAAGCACGGCAGACTCTGCCTCAGAGATTTACAGCTCATTCTAAACTAATTTCATTTGCCATTATCTTGGCTTTTCTGATGAAAGCTTTGGATTATCAAATTTGTGAAGCAGTAATGTTTGTTATGCTTTGCATTCTTTTCTTGTTTACCATTTTGGATGTATTTTGCATTCTTCTTCCTAATCAGTCTTTGGTAGAACAGGTTCTTCAGGGCAAGCTGTCGCAGTTTAATTAAATTTTTATTTATTTTTTATTATTTATTTAATTTATCAGTGGAAATATACTGTTATTTTATCCCTCAGCGTCTCTAGTGACTCTTCTGTGGAACTTCCACAAGTTTGGATATTTCTATCCCATACGTCACTAGATCATGGACTCTTGCCAATGACATAAATGAAAACATTAATTTATCTAAGAACTTACCGTGATAAATTAATTTCTTTCATATTGGCAAGAGTCCATGAGGCCCACCTTTTTTATGGTGGTTATGTTTATTTTGTATAAAAACACAATTGTATTCCAGTTTCCTCTTTTTGTATGCTTTTTTTACTCCTTTTGTTATCACCTCACTACTTGGCTATTCGTTAACTGAATTGTGGGTGTGGTGGGAGGTGTATTTATAGGCATTTTGAGGTTTTGGAAACTTTGCCCCCTCCTGGTAGTAATGTATATCCCATATGTCACTAGCTCATGGACTCTTTCCAATATGAAGGAAATTAAATTTTTAAAACAATTTTGAAAATATTCATCTACAGAGTCTTTTGAGATTTATTCAGACAAATGTAACACCAAAGAACAAACACAACTGCTAGAAGCAATGCTTTGTGAAAAAGGCCTTTTCTATGACAGGTAACCAATTTACATACCTCCCAACATTTCAAAATTCAAAAGAGGGGACATCCCAGTCCCCCCCACCACCCCCCAGCGGCCTAAAAAAAAATTCAAATCCTGGTGGGGCGGGGGCTTAAAAAATCATAAGATTAAAGTAAAATAAATAGAATTCTAAATAAAGTCATATATTTTAATACACTTAGGCAGCAATCAAACACAAGCTCAAACCACTGGTATGGCTATGTGAGCTATGTAATTTAATTAGCCTTTGCAAATACATTGCTAAATATTTTTATCTTTAATTGGGACATTTAATATAAATTCTTTAAAAACTGCTCACTGCATTCCCCATTAATATATATATTCTGGCCTTTTAAAGTCAGCAAAAATGCACAGTAGCACACTACATAGCATACACTTATACATGCAGATACACACACACACACTACATAGCATACACTTATACATGCAGATACACACACACACTACTACATAGCATACACTTATACATGCAGATACACACACACTACATTAGCATACACTTACACATGCAGATACACACACACTACATAGCATACACTTATACATGCAGATACACACACACTACATAGCATACACTTTACAGGCAGATACACACACACTACATAGTATGCACTTATACATGCAGATACACACACACACATACACATTACATAGCATTACACTTATACATGCAGCATACACTTATACATGCAGATACACAGACACTACATAGGTATACCCTTATACATGCAGACACACACTACATAGTATACACTTATACATGCAGATACACATACACACACCTACATAGCTTACATTTATACATGCAGACACACACACACTACAAGCATAAACCGTATACATACAGATACACACGCACACAGTATGGATACAGATAGACACACACAATACAATCATATATGGGTATACTGTAATTCATTGTATGGGGTCCTGGGGTTGTCAAGCACATTAGCTGGCAGTCTGCGGCTGCCACAGTTCGTTACCCCTGGTATTAGCATGCTCATTGTATAAAACTGAAGGCATGCTACTATTTAAATCAGGGGTTAGACATCATCACTAGCAGAGGTAGGATTAGAGAGGTCACCATTACCCGTGGTCAGAGTGTATACAGCCTGTCTTACTCCTGCTTAACCCACACACCATTCCTTTTGCACAGGGATCTAACAGGTATCTAACCCCTGTGAGAGCAAAGCCAGCTGCTTCCTGAGTATGGGCCCAATAGTTATATTATATATTCTGGCCTATAAAGTCAGCAAAAATGCACAGTAGCACACTACATAGCATACACTTACACATGCAGATACACACACACACACTACATAGCATACACTTATACTAGCAGATACACACACACACACACCTACATAGCATACACTTATACATGCAGATACCACACACACAAACACTACATAGCATACACTTAACACATGCAGATACACACACACTACATAGCATAACACTTATACATGCAGATACACACACACTACATAGCATACACTTATACATGCAGATACACACACACTACATAGTATGCACTTATACATGCAGATACACACACACACACACATTACATAGCATACACTTATACATGCAGCATACACTTATACATGCAGATACACAGACACTACATAGTATACCCTTATACATGCAGACCACCACTACATAGTATACACTTATACTATGCAGATACACATACACACACTACATAGCTTAACATTTAGTACATGCAGACACACACACATACATAGCATAAAACGTATACATACAGATACACACGACCACACAGTTATGGATACAGATAGACACACACAATACATCATATATGGGTATCTGTAATTCATTGTATGGGGTCCTGGGGGTTGTCAAGCAACATTAGCTGGCAGTCTGCGGCTGCCACAGTGCGTTACCCCTGGTATTAGCACTGCTCATTGTATAAAACTGAAGGCATGCTACTATTTAAATCAGAGGGTTAGACATCATCACCTAGCAGAGGTAGGTTAGAGAGGTCACCATTACCCGAGGTCAGAGTGTATACAGCCTTCTTACTCCTGCTTAACCCACACACCATTCCTTTTGCACAGGGAATCTAACAGGTATCTATCCCTGTGAGAGCAAAGCCCAGCTGCTTCTGAGTATGGGCCCAATAGAATTTTTTTTTTTAATGCATGGGGCAAATCGGGACAGATGGCTAGCAATCCGGGACAGTGGGTACAGACCCCTAAAATCGGACTGTCCGCGAAAATCGGGACAGTTGGGAGGTATGCATTTAGGGCTAGATTACAATTTGCCTGGGAAGCCCTTGGCACCTCACAAGAGCGTGCTTCCATAGGCTCAACAGGAGCCTCGTTATCATGCTTTGAGTCACGGCAAAGAACCTAGCGCAGCACAGGGGGGGTAAGTTGCGCATTTGTTCAGCAAATTTCAAAATATATATGAATATATACATATTTATGTGTTTATATGTGTATATAAACACATAAATATAACTGTATATAAGCATATACATACATATTTATGTGTATTATATGTGTATATAGACATATTAACACATAAATATAACTGTATAAGCATATACATACATATTATGTGTTTATATGTGTATATAGACATAGTAACATAAATATAACTATATAAGCATATACATACATATTTATGTGTTTATATGTGTATATAGACATAGTAACATAAATATAACTATATAAGCATATACATACATATTTATGTGTTTATATGTGTATATAGACATATTAACACATAAATATAACTGTATATAAGCATATACATACATATTTATGTGTTTATATGTGTATATAGACATATTAACACATAAATATAACTGTATATAAGCATATACATACATATTTAACCCTTTGAGTGCTAATGACGGCTCTGAGCCGTCACAGAGTTTCTCACTCTGGTGCTAATGACGGCTCAGAGCCGTCATGAGCACTCTCCCACCTTGAGGGAGATCTGGGGGCTCCTTACTGCTGCTACCCCAGCGATAATGCCTGTAGAGTGACAGGCATCGCCGGGGCTTCACGTGATGTGCGGTGACGTCACGCGCAATTACGTGATGACGTCACCGCGCAACTTTATTTATACTTAACAAAGTTAAGTATAGGAGGAGGGGGAATGCCTGCTTAGAAGCCTGTATCTCAGGCATCTAAGCAGCTACAGACCCCCAAGACCCACTGTTGGAAAAGGTAATTGTCTAACCTTTCTAACAGGTGATAAGTCTTGGGGGTCTGTAAAAAAAAAAAAAAGTTTAAAAATAAAAAAAATTCAAAAATAAAAAAATCAAAAGAAAATATTAGCACCCAGGTGGGAAATGGCTTAGGCAGTCAAAGGGTTTAAAGTAAAAGACACAGTCCCCATAGACTTCAATGTAAAGGCACTTTTCAGTTCCTTTTTTTTTTTCTAAAAAAAAAATTAAATGTATTTTTTAAATGTAGCCTAGCATAATACTTAAAGGGGCAGTCTAGACTAATACAAAACTTTGATTACATTATTGTTACATACCAGAGAAACATCCTGCCACTGGTCCCCGCATCTAAAAGCTTATAAGAAGTACATGAAACATTTAAACATTCATCGTTTGCTAGTAGCTGAAAATGACTGCCAAGCTCTGCCCACCTATCGCATGTATATTTTGGGTTGTTTTAAAGGGGCATGAAAACCAAAATTTGCCTTTCATTATTCAGATAGTGAATACAATTTTTAAAAAAGATGCCAATTTACTTCTATTATCAAATTTTGCTTCACTCTCTCATTGTATTCTTTGTTGAAGAGCTATATAGATAGGTAGTGTGCACATGCCTGAAAGCACTGCATGACAGGAAATAATGCTGCCATCTAGTGCTCTTGCTTATGTAGAACATTGTTGCAAAACTGCTGCCATATAGTACTGCAGGGCACGTGCACACTCCTTACAAGCAAACAAGAGAAATGTGATAAATAGAAGTAAAGAGTAAAGTTGTTTAAATTGTATGTTCTAACAGTATCATGAAAGAACAATTTGGGTTTTTATGCCCTTTACGTTTCTGTCGATTTCGATAAGTTTCTTACTCGCACCCACAGACTTTTTTTTACTTTCAACTTGTAATTACGCACACTATCCAGGCCATGCTATTTTTTTACTTTGCGTGCAGTTTGAAGGTGACATAAAATATAGACTTGTTATTGATCTCTGAGGTCCTGTGATGGCACAGTATGAGAATTACATGTTTTGATCATTGGCATTCAGTGCAAAAAAGCTTACCCATAGTGTGATCTGGAGAAGTACTACTAGTGTGCAACACTATCTGATAGTGACTTGAGAGCTCAGCAGTTTACTGTATTGTTGGGTTTGTAATCCCTCGTATCACAGTGCATTTACTTGTTTCTGGTTACCTCTGTGTCTATAACGCCCCGGCTGTATATTAGGTTTACAAAGAATAGGATGAGAAACCTACAGAAAATAATTTTGTGTTTCTCTTTTATTAAAGCTGTTTAAATAATTGCAAGGTACCTACTTTTGGGCATCCTGAAATATTAGTCTAGAGTATGCCAAGTGCAATCCAATTAGACGCTGAACAATTTCTTCCTCACAAAAAGATAGCAATGTAGGTGTGATTGTATCAGAGCATATTGAAGATAGCATACCTCAATGTAATTTTTTAGAAAAAAGAGACAGAAAAGATGTGTCATTATGATTGATGGTAACACCTAGGATAAAAGCAGTTTTCACTGAGCCGGCATGTTTCACTTTTCATTCATAGCTCCGCAAAAAAATCCTTCTGTACTTTTAAAGAGCTATTGATTAAAATTACTTTTGGTAATAATTTAAAATATGTGCTGTTTGGTAATAAGCATTTACTGAAAGCCAGAGCTGTTCTTCAATTGCTGTTTACTTTATAATGACAGCTTTAATATGTTGACATCTTTTAAATAATAATGATATGACAGGACCATAATCATTTTACAAACCCACTCTGTTTTGCAGACAGCCTGATTAGCAGTATTGTATTGTTCCATGTTATAAATCCTGGTCCTTTTCCTTAATTTCACAGTACAAAGTATTGATTTTTAAAAGGTTTCTGTGTGAAGGTCAATTGTGATATTCAGTATTTGACATTTTGGGGTTCATATGGAGCCGCTGAAGGAATAAGGTATTGCAACCCTGATAGAGGACTATTTGATCCTTACTACCTGAATATGCAATTTTGGCCACACCCCCAGCAGGCCTCCCAACTGTGCCTATTTAAGAGGGACAGTGCTAGTTATGGGCTCTTTGCCTTACAGACAGCATTGTGTCATTATTTGCAGAATTTCCCTTAGTCCACCCACGGACAGCCAGACACGCCTATGAACCACCCAGACACACCCACAATCCTACCCACTAATCATCTGCCAGCCCACCCCCACAACACAGCCGTGCCCCCATGAACCTCCTGAGTCTCTCATAGCCAGCCACTAATGTTCTGATGTGTGAAACTGAAGATATCAAGGACTTCTTTATTGTATAAAATATTTCTGCATTTTATATTAGAATGGACCAGGGTTTCCCGCTCTCCATAATAAGCACCACATTTTCCTGGAGACAAAAAAATAAATAATAATTAGAGATAAAAAAGTGGCATATTTTAAACAGTGTTCTTGTGTATGTTTAAAGGGACATTTTAGCATAATTCTATGAATACAGTTCTATTTCCATATCTAGTAGGCAGTATGTTTTAGTGGTTGCACATCCACGGCTACTTCCGGCTTGAATACCTTGGAGATGAATTAAATGTAACTAATCTTGAGGTCATATAGCCCTGTGAGTATGGTCAATACCCCATTCATTCTCATTGCTCTTGAATGTATATAGAAGTTAATAACAGACATACAAATTGTAAAATCTGTTCAGAGTGACCATTTACTATAGTTTTGAGACTTATCATAGCACTTCTCATTGGTAATAGTAGAAGCCTATCTTTCATTGATGGATTTCTTTTCACTTTAGTTTTTTTTATTATTTTATTTAATTTTGTGGTAAGTTGTGTTAGCCTTAAAGACATTACTTAAAGTATACTTAAATTCAAAATCCAATCTCCATACAATTTTAAATGCATAGTAAACAAAATGAGGTAATGAACATTAATTATTTTTTCTTTAATTACCTTTGGGAATCGTGTTTTTACTATTGACTTCCTCTAACTACATGACACACAGTGATTACTTTGATTGTACAGAAGCTCATTGATATTTGGTGCTAAATGGCCAAAGCAAAGGAAATGACATACTCGTAAGGTGTTTTAAGGGAAGTACCTCTAGTTTCGTCTTAATTTTGCAAAGTCCTGCATTTTAATTAAACACATATAAAGTATTCATTTTATTATACAGTGAAGCTGAAACACAAAATTACTTACAGTGAAAATTGTATTCTTGGGTCTGTATATTTTAAGACATATTCCCTGCACTGATGTCAGAGAATACTTAGCCGCTGATTTGATTGGTAAGTTAGCTCTCATGCAAGCTACATTGACATGCAACCAAATGCGTCGTATGAGATTGGCATTCAGAACATGTACAAGGTGTGAGGCATAGAGGTAAAAAAATACTAAATCAGCCTTTTTTATTATATTTGACCCCAACATACTATTTTAATTTTATCTTTCTTTAATGCTCAAAATATCCTTTGTATTCTGTTGAGACTGCAGATAAACCAGTGAATGTAATTTTAGTATTTTTGTTGAATACTTCTTGGGGGAAATTATACATCAAGTATGTAGTATAGGATTCAATATTGGAAGATAATTAAATGTTTTTTTTTTCAGATAAGCAAATTGAGGCTTCTGAGAGATGGGTTTTGTGGAGCGTTGTTGGAATGCACATTTCCAGTTCATTGAACAGCAGTGTAATGATTATCTGATTCCATTACCTGTAATTTACTTCAGTGCTATGAGCTCCCTACTAATGCTTGCTTTGAAGGAGAATAGCAGGCCTGTGTGATGTAATGTCCTTGTGATGCACAGTGCTTTAACTCCTACTGCCAGGGGTCACATACAGAGAGTCTGGCTCTCTGTTTAAAGCTTGTAAGATGCATCTCAGCACTTAAAGATCATATTGTTAATCATCTTTCCTATTTGTTCACAGACATTGTTGGTTTACAGTGTCTCAATGGTAGCTAGATGGAGGATAGTTATAAAGGACCTGTGAGGTGTATGCCAACATTTTGTAAAATTAAATAATGTTTTAGTGAATATTACCTAAAGTAAAATATTTGGTGTGGTTGCTTGTTGGATGAAACCATTATAAACACAATTTAGAATAGATGTACCAGGTATTCTATATTGGAGAAGGTCACCTAAAAAAGAACTTGCTATTCATTAGGTTAGTGCATACTAATGACAGGGAGCATAATATTTTCTACTGAAAGAAAATTAGCATGTTCAGTATGAGTGCTTCTGGAAAGCAGCTATCCTGAAAGGCAGCTTTTTGTCATCTTGGTTTGTCTACAAAATAGGACCCCAGTATATACGCAACGATTGTGGCCTCTCATCCAACAAATTATCTCAGAGGTTAACGACTATAGGAAGCAAAGATTTCTTACCAAATAGCATTGTGTTCAGCAGTATTTTGTTAGACTGTATATAGATACATTTCTATCGCCACTGTACCATATATTCTATCTGTTAATAATATATTTTTTTTTTATTCTGTGCATAGGAGATTGTTATATTATTATATTAGTACATTGTCGAGCATTTATCCTTCCTAGACAGCTAGACTGAAACATCAGTGTTATTTTATTTTATTTAAGACATTTTATAATCGATCATTTTAGCCATACAATATCTGTTTTTTAGACAGATACTACATATTGTTTAATAAATTGTATTATTTTACTTGTACAACACAGACTCATATTGTTTATATTTTTTTTCATTTTTTATCTTATCGATATGTGCTAGTAGCAAAATTCACACAGGTCATTTTTTTTTTGCTATACATAGTTAGGGATCTACAGTAGGGTACTCACCCCTGTTATTAATTTTATGACAGTACCGTTGAATATATTTAGAACCCAGTCACCACTAATTAGAAATGGCATTTATTTGCGCCACCTTACACACATTCAGTGATATTGTTTACTGTGCTCTGTGCAGCAACTTTATTTTTCTTCATAAATGGAAAAAGTCCACAACTGCATTCATTACTTTTGGGAATTCAGAACCTGGCCACTAGGAGGAGGCAAAGACACCCCAGCTAAAGGCTTAAATACTCCTCCCACTCCCCTCATCCCCCAGTCATTCTTTGCCTTTCGTCCCAGGAGGTTGGCAGAAAAGTGTCAGAAGTTTTCGATAGTCTCTTATGGAGGGTAGTACTCTTCGGCATGATACTGGAGTTTTAAATAGTCCTATCAGCCTCTCAGTGAGAGCATGGGTGAAAATTAGAGTCCGGAGATGCAAGGAGAGTCTTTCTGCGAAACAATCCAGACTGATATTAACAGCTCCACAAGCAATCGTCATTGACGGGTTTCGCTGCCTGCTTTTTTCTCTCAAGTCCATGGAAGAAGCAATGCTACTATCTGTCACACTTGAAGGGCCTTGTTCCTGTTCCACGTCGTAGATTTCGGTAACATTGTTTAATTTTACTTTCATCATGGATGTATTGTAATTACAACTGTTTATCCAAGAGGGGCTACAACCTTTCGGGGATAACTTTAACATATGGTCTCAGTGAGGCTCCTTTTTGTATCTAGGAATCAAGGGTTAATATCTCCTAGGGGGGTTTATAATCATGTTTGTTATGGGATTCTGTCTCCTTCTGTGTAGTGTTGCTTCGGCTCATGGCTATTTTGGAACATAACGGCCTATGTCTAGTGACGCGGCCTTTACGGTCGGGCACGCTTTTGCATGGACTGCACGCTTTACCTTGTGACTCCATTTCCGCATTTCTGACCGTTTGGCGACGGAGAAATCCTGGTCCGCTGGTGTCTGGTTCTTTGGAGGTGGTGAGTGCCCCACCCATTGGGGGTGTAAGGTGCCGTTTAGATTTTTCTCATTGCTCCATTTTTTTTTCAGTGTTCCAGTTATGGAATGTCTCTGATTCAGACTCTACTTCTTGTGAAGAATATGAATTGGCCCGGGTGATACATGGCCATCAGTTATGTTCCGAATGCTGTTTCAGAGTGCTCTGTTCCTTGGGATCAGGGAATCAGGTGCCCACTGAGCCATCCGCCTCTGGGGATTCTATTTCCCATGAGACGAGTTCCCTACCACCAACTCTTACTACGCATGCAGGTAACCCAAACGCTACTTATCCTTCTATGGAGTGTGGCCTGTTCCCACCGGAGGTTACGACACAGTTCCACATGGCCATATCTGTGGCGCTGGCGCATCTGCACCTCACCTCCTGGGAGTGTGCTTACGATATTGTCCGTGTTCCGTTAACTGGAGCTCGTCAGGCATGGGATCGCCTGGTCCTGTTCAGCCCTTCAGGGGAGCGACTGCCTCTGAGGCCTCAGGGTGCCAACCTTTGGGGGGGGTGTTTTCTTTTGTCCCGGCATAGGTATGATGTGCCTTTCATTATAGACTGGCACATCTTAGTGTTCTACTAAGGCATGTTTTTGGTGCTGCTGAATCCCACTCTTAATGGGTCTGGGGATTCTCAGTCTTATTCTTCGACCGGCCTGCATGCATAGACATAAGGGGATGAAGTAATATTCTTATAGTCTTTGTTGTTTGTGTATCTTGTTCCAGTTCTGAGCTTGGAAGTCTCGGACCCCTGTTGAGCTGATCCTGCGGCGCTGTCCGTTCTTCCTGAGCGATAACCTACGGGTTGTTTTTATCTTTTATCTTCATCCGATGAGGATGCTTTTTATTTGGTTTAAATCTCAGGTTGTGGTGTGATGTTTCCTTCGGGAACTTTCTTCTCTGGAATTGATACTGCTGATTTTGTGGTCGCACTATTTGCAAAGGTCTGTCTGACTGTTCTTTATCCCTCCATCTCGGGGGAGATTCTATGTGGCCTTGACAGTGCTGGGGCCCTTGTTTTCAGGCTGGTCCTGACTGGGTACAAATACTTCTGTCTTTGAGGCCTAGTTCAGACACGTGGCACCTTTTTTTGTCCGGGTTGGTTCGGTGAGGGCGCCTAGTGATCACAATATGATTTGTGTTGTTTCTTGTTTTATTTTACAAGCTTCATCTATCATCCTGAGAGGACTTGAGGGTCTGTGGTTGCTTAGGGGCATGGGGGATTGGTTCAGTCCTCATTCGCCTTTTAATCTAGTGGGCCGGGACTCGGTTGAGATCCGCGGCGACATGCTCAGATGTTTCTGCTTTTTCCGGGAACTAGAGTGTTCCTTCCCGTTGTGGGTTGGGGCCTTGGAGGATTTAGGTCCTTCATTCTGCCGTTCTTACGGTTTTGCCTTTCATGGTCTCTTTGGAAGTGTCCTTTTAAGACTTGTTCCTTTTAGAGGTTCTCTTCCTTTGGGTCAAGACTTTCTGGACTTTGTCCGGTTTTTCTGGCGACTTTGGCCGCTTAATTATGAAGTGAAGGCCGTGAGACACTGTCTTCCTTCGGGAGTTAGTCGTCTCCTTATCAGGGGCTATAGGAGGTGTTATCTCTTTTTCCAAGCATTTTGCTTAGGGGATGTTTTTCTGCCTGGGTTCGGGATGCTTTGCATTCTTCTCTCTTGGGTGTGGTCCTCTGAAACGTTAATCTGAAAGGATTATGGAGACTAGCCTTTGTTCTAGTCTCTTTCAGGTGACTCTGTTCTCCTTCTCATTTCCCTTAGTGGTGTCCTTGGGGTCTTTGGACTCTAGAGAAATTGCGTGACTTTGTCGTGGCCTAGCACCTTGTTGGGGGGGGGGGGTGTTGACCTCCAGCTCAGGGTGTTCTCTTCCCTTTGGGCTGGGAATTATGAGTGAGTCCTGTACCTGTTCTCCGGGTTTCCCGGTTCTCATCCCCTGTAAGGTCTGATTGCTTCAGACGGGGTATCTTGTGTTCCTTGGGGGTGTCATTCGTTCTAGGACGATTCTGGGTCCTGTGTCCAGGGTTCTTGTCTTGGATCCTTCTTGGATGTCTGGAGACTTATGATCCTGTGGACTGGTTCGGGACCCTATGTTGCGACATAGGGACTAGCTCATTGGGCTTCCAAGCAGGAAGGCCAGAGTTCACATCTACCTTCGGGTACTGGTTATCAACTTTAAGGCCTGCCTTGTCCTTCAGACAGAGTGCGCTCCTCTTCATGGGGAGTTTTTTCTCTGTTGGGTCAACAGTGGGGTCTGGATGATTTTTTCATTCGGTCCGTGTCTTGAGGTTTTTCTTTTCTCCATGTTCAGGATTTGTGGGAAGGACTGGTGGCTCTTAGATAGTTTCAGAGTCATTTTTTGATGACTGCAGCGTGCAGTGTTTTTGCTTCAGGTGTTGTTTGTCAGACCTATCTGAGCTTGCTGCACGAGGTTTCGTTTCTGAATATTTTGGTATTTGCGACTTGGGAACCTTCGTCTTCAGTTGCTTTTTAGAGTGTGGTTGCACTGTGTTGGGAGAAGATCCTCTCTGTTTCAGACTCCCGGCCTTATACCGTGGTTTCTGTTTTTCTGGGGTCTGGGCATTGCCTCCCCTTGTTTCTATGAGACTGGTGGGTCTCTGTTGATCTCTAGTTCCTTATGCTAGCTGGACAGCTAGCTCAGCATACTAATGCACTGTGGCTACTCTACACTATAGCAAACCGAGGGTTGCAAGTCGATCCCCGGCGAGGTCTACTCAGCCTTCCTCCTTTCGAGGTTGATATGATGAGCAGCGCCTTGAGTCCCTTAAGGGGGATTAACCGCACTTTACAAGTATATTCATGTTTTTTGTGTCTTTCCTTCTTTGTGGAAGATTACGGTAGCTTGTTCCCTTTCTTTAGTAAGGGGCGTGTTGTTTGGAGACTGACTACTGGGCGACAGTGTCTCCTGGAGGCTGTTGACTCAGTCGAGTCTAGTTCCTGCTGTCTCTAGCAAGGCTTGTGGACTATCTACGGGTCAGTGTCCTTGGGTCTTTTCCTCTTTTTCAAAGTTGTTCTTAGGGTAGGGGTTTTCAGTCCCGGTGCCCTCAGAATGGGCCGCCTCTTGTACCCTCCCGTTTTTGCATTCAGTGTCCTCTATAGCTTGGATATTGTTTTCCCAAAAGTAATGAATGCAGCTGTGGACTCTTTCCATTTTTGAAGAAAAACATAAATTACACTTACCTGATAATTTTCTTTTCTTCAGATGAAAAGAGTCCACATCTTCCCGCCCATGTTTTTATGTGGGGCAACCTTAATTTTTGATCTTCTGGCACTTTTTCACCCTGATATTTCTTCTACTGTTCCTTGTTCCTCGGTAGAATGACTGGGGGATGAGGTGAGTGGGAGGAGTATTTAAGCCTTTGGCTGAGGTGTCTTTGCCTCCTCCTGGTGGCCAGGTTCTGAATTCCCAAAAGTAATGAATGCAGCTGTGGATTCTTTCCATCGGAAGAAAAGAAAATTATCAGGTAAGCATAATTTATGTTTTTTATTTTTTTGTCAGCAGCCACAACCAATTGTAAAAGATACTTTAATGTTTCAATCAGGATCCTTGTTCCAGGACTTGCAAGGGAGTGTGCATATGATATATATGGGCACAGCGTTTTTAGTTTAAGGATGTTTACTATGAAATTTCACGAGATTATGGTGAAAACCCACAAAATGACAGTAAACCAAAGTGAGAACTGAGCACTGCTGATTCAGATTTCACCATGCTGATGGCAGTAGAAAGAGTAGCTGAAGGATAACTGTTCGCAGAACACTTTGAGCTGAATACATTTTGCGTAAAAATATCTTCCTTTCTTTTATACAGGTGGCGAGGAGTCCACAATTGATTACTCCTGGGAATTACTCTTCCTGGCCACTAGGAGGAGAGGCAAAGATTTATAAACCCCAAGCGCTCTGTTAAACCTCTCCCACCTTACTAATCTTGTCTTGTCTTTGCCTCCATTGGAGGTAGTTAAAGAATGAAGGTGCTCCAGATGTTCTTCTGTGAAAAGGGTTCTCAGAGTAGATGCACATTTTCCCCTCAGAGTGCTGCTGATTGAGGGAGGGATGTATTGGGAGTATTGGGTAGTAGCACAGGTGTTGCAGGGACCTGTCCTTTGCCTCCTCCTGTTGGGTTGTCGGTATACTCCTATTCTATATGCTTTACCGTTATGATTCAGCACTGGTTTGGTTTCTATTGGATTATATGTTATCTTCCAGTAGTTGAGTGCTTATGGTTAAGTACATTTTATTGTATTTATAATTGTGTCACTTATCTAAGCCTGTTGCACTATTTAGTTTGTATGTTTTTGTACTCTGTAGCCTAGGGACATTATTTGCTTTATATATTTATATATATTTTTTCTCCTTTATACATTTTAAGGCTCTGTTTCCCTTTTTTATTTTTTGTTCTTATGTTTCCGCTAGTGAAAATCTTTTGAGTTTACTCAAAGGTACCAATTCTTTTATTTGTGATGCTGTTTGATATTATGAAGATCAATATAAAAAGCATGTCTTTGGCAGTCCTTGCTAGGAAAGCCTTATGGCTTAAGTCCTGGTCTGCTGAGATGGTGTCAAAATCCAGACTCTTGTCTCTTTCTTCTCACAGAAATAAACTGTTTGGTTCTGATTTAGATTCTATAATATATACTGTTACTGGAGGTAAAATTCATGAAAAGGATGAAATTCCAGAAAGGATTAAAGCTCTTAAGTTGGCCAATTCATTTATTGCAGATGACATTTTACAGGTTGTTAGACTAAGAGCTAAAACTTCTAGCTTCACTGTCCTAGCCCGCAGGGCATTATGGTTGAAATCCTGGTCTGCGGACGTTTCCTCTTAAGTCAATATTCTGGCGATTCCTTACAAGGACCCGGTTTGGCAGAAATTATCTCTGATATTACGGATGGAAAAGGGTCTTTTCTACCTCAAGATAAGAAGAATAGGCCTAAACGACGTCAGAGTAATTTTCGTTCCTTTCGTAACTTCAGAGGAAAGCCTTCCCCTTCTTCTTTCAAGCAGGAACAATCCAAGTCTTCTTGGAAACCCAATCAGTCTTGGAACAAGGGGAAACAATCACAGAAACCTGCAGCTGATTCCAAATCAGAATGAAGGGTTTGCCCCCGATCCGGGATCGGATCAGATGGGGGGCAGACTTTCTCAGTTTTCTCAAACCTGGATATGAGATGTCCCAGATCCCTGGACTGTGGACATAGTATCCCAGGGTTACAAATTGGAATTCAAGACTTTTCCTTCCAGAGGCAGATTCCTTCTCTCAAGATTATTTGCAGACCAGATACAGAGAGAGGCGTTCTTGAAATATATACAACATCTTTCCTCCCTGGGAGTGATAGTTCCAGTTCCAGTGCAGGAACAGGATCTCGGGTTCTACTCCAACCTATTTGTGGTTCCCAAAAAAGAGGGAACTTTCCGTCCCATTCTAGACTTAAAGTGTCTAAACAAGTTTCTCAGTTCCATCCTCCAAGATGAAGACTATACGCTCCATTCTTCCTTTAGTACAAGAGGGTCAGTTCATGACAACCATAGACCTAAAGGATGCATATCTTCATGTTCCTATTCACAAGGACCATTACAGATTCCTGAAATTTGCCTTTCTAGACAAACATTTCCAGTTTGTGGCCCTTCCATTTGGTCTAGCCACGGTTCTCAGAATTTTTTCAAAGGTTCTGGGGGCTCATTTGGCAGTGATCCATTCTCGTGGAATTGCTGTGGCACCCTACCTGGAAAACATATTGGTTCAGGCACCATATTTTCAACAAGCAAAATCTCACACAGAGATATTGTTGTATTTCTTTCATGTAATTAGCAAGAGTCCATGAGCTAGTGACGTATGGGATATACATTCCTACCAGGAGGGGCAAAGTTTCCCAAACCTCAAAATGCCTATAAATACACCCCTCACCACACCCACAATTCAGTTTTACAAACTTTGCCTCCTATGGAGGTGGTGAAGTAAGTTTGTGCTAGATTCTACGTTGATATGCGCTCCGCAGCAAGTTGGAGCCCGGTTTTCCTCTCAGCGTGCAGTGAATGTCAGAGGGATGTGAGGAGAGTATTGCCTATTTGAATGCAGTGATCTCCTTCTACGGGGTCTATTTCATAGGTTCTCTGTTATCGGTCGTAGAGATTCATCTCTTACCTCCCTTTTCAGATCGACGATATACTCTTATTTATATACCATTACCTCTGCTGATTTTCGTTTCAGTACTGGTTTGGCTTTCTACAAACATGTAGATGAGTGTCCTGGGGTAAGTAAATCTTATTTTCTGTGACACTCTAAGCTATGGTTGGGCACTTTATTTATAAAGTTCTAAATATATGTATTCAAACATTTATTTGCTTTGACTCAGAATGTTCAACATTCCTTATTTTCAGACAGTCAGTTTCATATTTGGGATAATGCATTTGAATCAATCATTTTTTCTTACCTTAAAAATTTGACTTTTTTTCCCTGTGGGCTGTTAGGCTCGCGGGGGCTGAAAATGCTTCATTTTATTGCGTCATTCTTGGCGTGGATTTTTTTGGCGCAAAAAATTTTTTCTGTTTCCGGCGTCATACGTGTCGCCGGAAGTTGCGTCATTTTTTGACGTCCTTTTGCGCCAAAAATGTCGGCGTTCCGGATGTGGCGTATTATTTGGCGCCAAAAAATATGGGCGTCGCTTTTGTCTCCACATTATTTCAGTCTCATTTTTTCTTTGCTTCTGGTTACTAGAAGCTTGTTTATTGGCATTTTTTCCCATTCCTGAAACTGTCATTTAAGGAATTTGATCAATTTTGCTTTATTTGTTGTTTTTTCTCTTACATATTGCAAGATGTCTCACGTTGCATCTGAGTCAGAAGATACTTCAGGAAAATCGCTGTCTAGTGCTGGAACTACCAAAGCTAAGTGTATCTGCTGTAAACTTTTGGTAGCTATTCCTCCGGCTGTTGTTTGTATTAATTGTCATGACAAACTTGTTAAAGCAGATAATATTTCCTTTAGTAATGTACCATTGCCTGTTGCAGTTCCCTCAACATCTAAGGTGCAGAATGTTCCTGATAACATAAGAGATTTTGTTTCTGAATCCATCAAGAAGGCTATGTCTGTTATTTCTCCTTCTAGTAAACATAAAAATCTTTTAAAACTTCTCTCTCTACAGATGAATTTTTATATGAACATCATCATTCTGATTCTGATGACTCTTCTGGTTCAGAGGATTCTGTCTCAGAGATTGATGCTGATAAATCTTCATATTTATTTAAAATGGAATTTATTCGTTCTTTACTTAAAGAAGTACTAATTGCTTTAGAAATAGAGGATTCTGGTCCTCTTGATACTAATTCTAAACGTTTAGATAAGGTATTTAAATCTCCTGTGGTTATTCCAGAAGTTTTTCCTGTTCCTAATGCTATTTCTGAAGTAATTTCCAGAGAATGGGATAAATTGGGTAATTCATTTACTCCTTCTAAACGTTTTAAGCAATTATATCCTGTGCCGTCTGACAGATTAGAATTTTGGGACAAAATCCCTAAAGTCGATGGGGCTATTTCTACCCTTGCTAAACGTACTACTATTCCTACGTCAGATGGTACTTCGTTTAAAGATCCTTTAGATAGGAAAATTGAATCCTTTCTAAGAAAAGCTTATCTGTGTTCAGGTAATCTTCTTAGACCTGCTATATCTTTGGCTGATGTTGCTGCAGCTTCAACTTTTTGGTTGGAGACTTTAGCACAACAAGTAACAGATCATGATTCTCATAATATTATTATTCTTCTTCAGCATGCTAATAATTTTATCTGTGATGCCATTTTTGATATTATCAGAGTTGATGTCAGGTTTATGTCTCTAGCTATTTTAGCTAGAAGAGCTTTATGGCTTAAAACTTGGAATGCTGATATGGCTTCTAAATCAACTCTACTTTCCATTTCTTTCCAGGGTAACAAATTATTTGGTTCTCAGTTGGATTCCATTATCTCAACTGTTACTGGTGGGAAAGGAACTTTTTTACCACAGGATAAAAAATCTAAGGGTAAAAACAGGGCTAATAATCTTTTTCGTTCCTTTCGCTTCAACAAAGAACAAAAGCCTGATCCTTCATCCTCAGGAGCAGTTTCAGTTTGGAAACCATCTCCAGTCTGGAATAAATCCAAGCCTTCTAGAAAGGCAAAGCCTGCTTCTAAGTCCACATGAAGGTGCGGCCCTCATTCCAGCTCAGCTGGTAGGGGGCAGGTTACGTTTTTTCAAAGAAATTTGGATCAATTCTGTTCACAATCTTTGGATTCAGAACATTGTTTCAGAAGGGTACAGAATTGGTTTCAAGATGAGACCTCCTGCAAAGAGATTTTTTCTTTCCCGTGTCCCAGTAAATCCAGTGAAAGCTCAAGCATTTCTGAATTGTGTTTCAGATCTAGAGTTGGCTGGAGTAATTATGCCAGTTCCAGTTCTGGAACAGGGGATGGGGTTTTATTCAAATCTCTTCATTGTACCAAAGAAGGAGAATTCCTTCAGACCAGTTCTGGATCTAAAAATATTGAATCGTTATGTAAGGATACCAACGTTCAAAATGGTAACTGTAAGGACTATCTTGCCTTTTGTTCAGCAAGGGCATTTTATGTCCACAATAGATTTACAGGATGCATATCTGCATATTCCGATTCATCCAGATCATTATCAGTTCCTGAGATTCTCTTTTCTGGACAAGCATTACCAGTTTGTGGCTCTGCCGTTTGGCCTAGCTACAGCTCCAAGAATTTTTTCAAAGGTTCTCGGTGCCCTTCTGTCTGTAATCAGAGAACAGGGTATTGTGGTATTTCCTTATTTGGACGATATCTTGGTACTTGCTCAGTCTTTACATTTAGCAGAATCTCATACGAATCGACTTGTGTTGTTTCTTCAAGATCATGGTTGGAGGATCAATTCACCAAAAAGTTCATTGATTCCTCAGACAAGGGTAACCTTTCTGGGTTTCCAGATAGATTCCGTGTCCATGACTCTGTCTTTAACAGACAAGAGACGTCTAAAATTGATTTCAGCTTGTCGAAACCTTCAGTCACATTCATTCCCTTCGGTAGCCTTATGCATGGAAATTCTAGGTCTTATGACTGCTGCATCGGACGCGATCCCCTTTGCTCGTTTTCACATGCGACCTCTTCAGCTCTGTATGCTGAATCAATGGTGCAAGGATTACACAAAGATATCTCAATTAATATCTTTAAAACCGATTGTACGACACTCTCTAACGTGGTGGACAGATCACCATTGTTTAATTCAGGGGGCTTCTTTTGTGCTTCCGACCTGGTCTGTAATTTCAACAGATGCAAGTCTCACAGGTTGGGGAGCTGTGTGGGGATCTCTGACGGCACAAGGAGTTTGGGAATCTCAGGAGGTGAGATTACCGATCAATATTTTGGAACTCCGTGCAATTTTCAGAGCTCTTCAGTCTTGGCCTCTTCTGAAGAGAGAATCGTTCATTTGTTTTCAGACAGACAATGTCACTACTGTGGCATACATCAATCATCAAGGAGGGACTCACAGTCCTCTGGCTATGAAAGAAGTATCTCGAATTCTGGTTTGGGCGGAATCCAGCTCCTGTCTAATCTCTGCGGTTCATATCCCAGGTATAGACAATTGGGAAGCGGATTATCTCAGTCGCCAAACGTTGCATCCGGGCGAATGGTCTCTTCACCCAGAGGTATTTCTTCAGATTGTTCAAATGTGGGAGCTTCCAGAAATAGATCTGATGGCGTCTCATCTAAACAAGAAACTTCCCAGGTATCTGTCCAGATCCCGGGATCCTCAGGCGGAAGCAGTGGATGCATTATCACTTCCTTGGAAGTATCATCCTGCTTATATCTTTCCGCCTCTAGTTCTTCTTCCAAGAGTAATCTCCAAGATTCTGAAGGAATGCTCGTTTGTTCTGCTGGTAGCTCCGGCATGGCCTCACAGGTTTTGGTATGCAGATCTTGTCCGGATGGCCTCTTGCCATCCGTGGACTCTTCCGCTACGACCAGACCTTCTGTCGCAAGGTCCTTTTTTCCATCAGGATCTCAAATCCTTAAATTTAAAGGTATGGAGATTGAACGCTTGATTCTTGGTCAAAGAGGTTTCTCTGACTCTGTGATTACTACTATGTTACAGGCTTGTAAATCTGTATCCAGAGAGATATATTATAGAGTCTGGAAGACTTATATTTCTTGGTGTCTTTCTCATCATTTTTCTTGGCATTCTTTTAGAATTCCGAGAATTTTACAGTTTCTTCAGGATGGTTTAGATAAAGGTTTATCCGCAAGTTCTTTGAAAGGACAAATCTCTGCTCTTTCTGTTCTTTTTCACAGAAAGATTGCTAATCTTCCTGATATTCATTGTTTTGTACAAGCTTTGGTTCATATAAAACCTGTCATTAAGTCAATTTCTCCTCCTTGGAGTTTGAATTTGGTTCTGGGGGCTCTTCAAGCTCCTCCGTTTGAACCTATGCATTCATTGGACATTAAATTACTTTCTTGGAAAGTTTTGTTCCTTTTGGCAATCTCTTCTGCCAGAAGAGTTTCTGAATTATCTGCTCTTTCTTGTGAGTCTCCTTTTCTGATTTTTCATCAGGATAAGGCAGTGTTGCGAACTTCTTTTGAATTTTTACCTAAAGTTGTGAATTCTAACAACATTAGTAGGGAAATTGTGGTTCCTTCATTATGTCCTAATCCTAAGAATTCTAAGGAGAAATCATTGCATTCTTTGGATGTTGTTAGAGCTTTGAAATATTATGTTGAAGCTACTAAGTCTTTCCGAAAGACTTCTAGTTTATTTGTTATCTTTTCTGGTTCTAGAAAAGGCCAGAAAGCTTCTGCCATTTCTTTGGCATCTTGGTTGAAATCTTTAATTCATCTTGCCTATGTCGAGTCGGGTAAAACTCCACCTCAAAGGATTACAGCTCATTCTACTAGGTCAGTTTCTACTTCCTGGGCGTTTAGGAATGAAGCTTCGATTGATCAGATTTGCAAAGCAGCAACTTGGTCCTCTTTGCATACTTTTACTAAATTCTACCATTTTGATGTATTTTCTTCTTCTGAAGCAGTTTTTGGTAGAAAAGTACTTCAGGCAGTGGTTTCAGTTTGAATCTTCTGCTTATGTTTTTCATTAAACTTTATTTTGGGTGTGGATTATTTTCAGCAGGAATTGGCTGTCTTTATTTTATCCCTCCCTCTCTAGTGACTCTTGCGTGGAAAGATCCACATCTTGGGTAATCATTATCCCATACGTCACTAGCTCATGGACTCTTGCTAATTACATGAAAGAAAACATAATTTATGTAAGAACTTACCTGATAAATTCATTTCTTTCATATTAGCAAGAGCCCATGAGGCCCGCCCTTTTTTTGGGGTGGTTATGATTTTTGTATAAAGCACAATTATTCCAATTCCTTATTTTATATGCTTTCGCACTTTTTTATCACCCCACTTCTTGGCTATTCGTTAAACTGAATTGTGGGTGTGGTGAGGGGTGTATTTATAGGCATTTTGAGGTTTGGGAAACTTTGCCCCTCCTGGTAGGAATGTATATCCCATACGTCACTAGCTCATGGACTCTTGCTAATATGAAAGAAATGAATTTATCAGGTAAGTTCTTACATAAATTATGTTTTCTTAGTTCCCACGGATGGAATGTGAATCTGGAAAAAAGCTCCCTTTCCCCTGCTACAAGAGTAGTGTTCTTAGGGACCATAACAGATTCTCTATTGATGAAGATTTTTCTGACAGAGGTCATGAAAAACAAAATAATTTCCTCTTGCCTCTCTCTTCAGGCTACTGCTCATCCTTCAGTGGCTTAATGTATGGAGATAATCGGTCTGATGGTGGCTTCCATGGACATCATTCCTTTTGCTCAGCAACTTGGTCCTCTTTGCATACTTTTACTAAATTCTACCATTTTGATGTATTTTCTTCTTCTGAAGCAGTTTTTGGTAGAAAAGTACTTCAGGCAGCGGTTTCAGTTTGAATCTTCTGCTTATGTTTTTCATTAAACTTTATTTTGGGTGTGGATTATTTTCAGCAGGAATTGGCTGTCTTTATTTTATCCCTCCCTCGCTAGTGACTCTTGCGTGGAAAGATCCACATCTTGGGTAATCATTATCCCATACGTCACTAGCTCATGGACTCTTGCTAATTACATGAAAGAAAACATAATTTATGTAAGAACTTACCTGATAAATTCATTTCTTTCATATTAGCAAGAGTCCATGAGGCCCGCCCTTTTTTTGGGGTGGTTATGATTTTTGTATAAAGCACAATTATTCCAATTCCTTATTTTATATGCTTTCGCACTTTTTTATCACCCCACTTCTTGGCTATTCGTTAAACCGAATTGTGGGTGTGGTGAGGGGTGTATTTATAGGCATTTTGAGGTTTGGGAAACTTTGCCCCTCCTGGTAGGAATGTATATCCCATACGTCACTAGCTCATGGACTCTTGCTAATATGAAAGAAATGAATTTATCAGGTAAGTTCTTACATAAATTATGTTTTTCTTCGTTCCCACGGATGGAATGTGAATCTGGAAAAAAGCTCCCTTTCCCCTGCTACAAGAGTAGTGTTCTTAGGGACCATAACAGATTCTCTATTGATGAAGATTTTTCTGACAGAGGTCATGAAAAACAAAATAATTTCCTCTTGCCTCTCTCTTCAGGCTACTGCTCATCCTTCAGTGGCTTAATGTATGGAGATAATCGGTCTGATGGTGGCTTCCATGGACATCATTCCTTTTGCTCGATTCCATTTGAGAGCTCTCCAGTTGTGCATGCTCAGACAATAGAATGGCGACCATGCAGAGCTATCTCAGAGAATAGAGTTAGATCAGTCGTCATGGGATTCTCTCCCGTGGTGGATTTCTCAGGAACATCTGTCTCAGGGCAAAAGCTTTCGGAGACCTTCCTGGGTGATCGTGACCATGGATGCCAGCCTGCTGGACTGGGGAGCAGTCTGGAACTCGTTAAAAGCTCAGGGCCTTTGGACTCGGGAGGAGTCTGCTCTTCCCATCAACATCTTGGAGTTGAGGGCGATTTACAATGCTCTATTGGCTTTGCCTCAGTTGCCCTCAGCCCAGTTTATAAGGTTCCAGTCAGACAACATAACCTCTGTAGCTTACATCAATCACCAGGGAGGAACTCGGAGTTCCTTAGCCATGAAGGAGGTTACTCGGATTCTTCAGTGGGCAGAGAACCACAATTGCTGTCTATCTGCCAACCACATTCCAGGAGTAGACAACTGGGAAGTGGATTTTCTGAGCAGACAGATTTTTCATCTAGGGTAGTGGGAACTCCACCTGGAGGTGTTTTCCAGCTTAGTCCTCAAATGGGGAGTGCCAGAGTTAGATCTGATGGTGTCCAATCATAACGCCAAGCTTTCAAGGTACGGTTCAAGGTCAAGAGAGCCACAGGCCGTTCTCATAGATGCTCTGGTGGTTCCTTGGGTTTTCAGGTTGGCATACCTGTTTCCTCCGTTTGCTCTCCTTCCACTAGTCATTGCTCGTATCAAACAAGAGAGGGCGTCGGTGATTGTAACAGCCCCTGCGTGGCCTTGCAGAATCTGGTTTGCAGACCTAGTGGAGATGTCATCTCTCCCACCTTGGAGACTACCTATAAGGAAGGACCTCCTGATTCAGGGTCCCTTCCTTCATCCAAATCTCGTTTCTCTGAAGCTGACTGCTTGGAGATTGAACGCTTAATTCTGTCTAAGCGTGGTTTTTCTGAGTCGGTCATTGAGACCATGATTCAGACTCGCATGCCTGTTACTAGAAAGATTTACCATAAGATATTGCGTAATATCTTTATTGGTGTGAATCCAAGGGCTACTCTTGGAGTAGATTTAGAATTCCTAGAATTGTATCTTTTCTTCAGGAAGGCCTGGAGAAGGGATTGTCAGTCAGTACCCTGAAGGGCCAGAATTCGCCTTTATCAGTTTTACTACATAAACGTTTGGCGTATGTGCCAGATGTGCAATCTGGCCCGTCTTTAAGTCTGTTGCTCCTTCTTGGAGCCTTAACCTTGTTCCTAAAGTTTTACAGCTGACTCAGTTTGAGCCGTTGCATTCCATTGACATTAAGTTGTTGTCTTGGAAGCGTTTGTTTCTTGTTGCTATTTCTTCTGCTAGAAGAGTCTCAGAACTCTCAGCTCTGCAGTGTGATTCCCCTTATCTTATTTTTCATGCCGATAAGGTGGTTCTTCGTACTAAGTTAGGTTTCCTTCCTAAGGTTGTTTCTAATAGAAATATCAATCAGTATATTGTTATTCCCTCTCTGTGTCCTAATCCTTCTTTTTCCAAAGAACGTTTGTTACACAATTTGGATGTTGTACGTGCTTTTAAATTCTACTTACAGGCGACTAATTATTTTCACCAGTCCTCTGCCCTCTTTGTCTGCTCCTCTGGGAAACGTAAAGGTCAGAAAGCTACTGCTACTGCTCTTTCTTTTTGGTTACAAAGTATAATTCATTTGGCTTATGAGACAGCTGGACAGCAGCCTCCTGAGAGAATTACGGCTCATTCCACAAGAGCTGTTTCCTCTTCTTGGGCTTTCAAAAATTAAGCTTCTGTGGAAATTTTGCTAGGCTTCCACTTGGTCTTCTCTACATACTTTTTCCAAATTTGGTACTTTTGCCTCGGCCGAGGCTTCTTTTGGGAGAAAGGTTCTTCAAGCGGTGGTGCCTTCTGTTTAGGACTGCCTGTCTTGTCCCTCCCTATTTAAACATGTCCTCTAGCTTGGGTATTGGTTCCCAACAGTAATTGCTCAAGCCGTGGACTCACCATATATTATTAAAGAAAAACAAAATGTATGCTTATCTGATAAATTAATTTCTTTCCGGATATGGTGAGTCCAGGGCCCCACCCTTTATTTACAGACAGTTGTTCTTTTGACTATAACCTCAGTTACCTCTACACCTTGTGTTACTCCTTTTTCTCCATTTCCATTCGGTCGAATGACTGGGGGTTGTGGGTAAGGGAGTGATACTTAGCAGTTCAACTGTGGTACTCTTTGCCTCCTCCTGCTGGCCAGGAGTGATATTCCCAACAGTAATTACTCAAGCCGTGGACTCACCATATCTGGAAATAAATAAATTTATCAGGTAAGCATAAGTTTTGTTTATATATATATATATATATATATATATATATATACATACACACACACACACACACTGTGGGGTCAATTTATCAAAGTGCGAACGGACATGATACAAAGTAGCATATCAAGTCCGCTGCACATCGATAAATGCCAACAGCATACGCTGTCAGCATTTATCATTACACAAGCAGTTCTTGTAAGGATCGGGCGGATTGATGTCCACGGCCTCAGAGGCAGCGGAACAGTTATGGAGCAACGGTCTTTAGACCGCTGCTTCATAACTGCTTTTTCCGGCAAGCCTTAAAGCTCGCGCGGAAACAGGGACATTGGAGCTTGATAATTCGGCCCCTAGATATCTGTTTGTATGTCATTTGGATGACAATTCTTCATTTACTACATTAATATAAACCTTTACATGTCCATAAACAATTATCAGTTTGTCAATCAAATTAGTATATTAGATTTGTAATTTCTGGTGTATGGTTAAGTAATAAATGGGGTGGGGGAAGTGGACTGCTTTGCCTTAAAATGTCTGGGCCTATTTTTGGTCTCAGTTCAGCCCTGCACAGATGCATTATATTTTTGTGAGCACAGTAACAGCTGATTCAACAACATTAGATATTTTCCCAGTTTATTGGCAATGCTTTTAGAGATTACATTAACACCATTTATTTTGCCTTTTTAAATAAGATATATACACACTATATGCAGAAACGCAAGGGCTATTAAAGTTTCTTGCAAGCTGGTAAGTTTTGTCATAGGCCATGACTTCAACAAAGGATACCAAGAGAATGAAGCAAATCTGATAAAAGAATTAAATCTGAAAATTGTTAGCTCTATCTGAATCATGAAAGAAGTTTTTGTTTATCTCCGTTTAAGGTCTATTTCTCAACGCTGAATGTACCTGTTTCCGTGCGAGCCTTCATGCTCGCTGGAAACAGGAGCGGTCTTAAGCCTGCTGCTCCTTAACTCGTCCGCCCCCTCTGAGGCGGCGGACAGCAATCAGCCCGATCGGATACAATTGGATTGACTGACACCCCCTGCTAGTGGCCAATTTGCCGCAAATCTGCAGGGGGCGTCATTGCACAAGCAATTCACTAGTAATGCTTGTGCAATGATATATGCCGACAGCGTTTAATAAATTGGCCCCTGTATAGGTTTTTTAGAACATTTTGCTATGAAGAAGAGGCATGTTATTCCTGCACACACAAAATTAACAGTTTTGAGAACTGCAAAACCAAAAATATGTTCCTTCTAGAAAAACAAATGCCAAAAATAATCTCACAGAAACCTCTGAGAGAGCATGACATTGTGAATGGATTAATGGAAATAAATTACGAAAAAAGTAAACATTACAGCCATTAATATATAGGGGTCGATTTAAAAAGCAGATGCTGCATTGACGCCCCATCGTTTCTGGTCCGCCAGAAACGGAAATTAAGAAAACAGCGGTCCTAATACCGCTGCTCTTTAACTTCTCCTCCACCTTTTAGGTGGTGGACTGCAATCATCCCAATCCGATATGATCGAGATGATTCACATCCCCTGCTAGCGGCCAAAGGGACGCGAGTGTGCAGGGGGCGGCATTGCACAAACATACACTGTCTGCATTTAGTGATGTCGGGGTGGACGTAAAATTCGCTATAGAGAGTCATGTCCGCCACTCAACATATAATAAATTGACCCCATAGCCTCATGCTACATATTTAAAAACTAATCCTTATTTCAGGATGAATAACCTTTTGATCATAATGTACTTTAAATAGAAACTATATTTAGAGAGTTTTGTCTAATATAACTGCTATTTGGGAACATCTTGCTATCAAGCTCCAGAGTCTTATTCCTCTTTATAGATATCATGTTATTGGAGCAAATGAAATATGATTTGTTTCTATATATTTTCCCACACCTTTCCTTCCCTGTGTGTTATGTCCTTTCTAATTATTGTTGACATTATGCTATGCCTACACGACAACAATACTTGTATATGTAACATATACAAAATACCCTTCAGGAGCTACTCTTAGAAGAGGTACATCCCTTATCTCTTAATTATACTGTATAATGCCACAAAAAAGAGTGCGTACAGATAAAAAGGCAATAGAGAAATCTATTGTTACTCTGTCACACCTAGCTATTATTGACTGCTTATATTGTTTAAAAAAATATGTAAGCAAACACAGAGACAAACAACTCAGTTGCCTATATAATGAAAAGGGGCAGTAAAGAACAAACTTGAACTTTTGTTATTAATACCTATGATATAAATAGCATTATAAGTGCTACATACAATATCACATTTTTTCTGTATCTTTTTTTATACCTTTTTTATAACACCGGTGGTCATTTATTCATTTATCCATTGATATATTTCAACATATGATGTTTTTAAGTTTGACAACTAATAAATGTGATTTACTTAGTACTATTCTATTATCTGTGGATCAACTTATTATTTTTTAGTTATTTTCTTATTTATTTTTTAGCTATTTCATAGCATTGCATAATATTCCAATAATATTATTTTTGAATAGCTATTGTTTTCTTACTGTTATTCTTTAATTATTATTTTGAGTAGTTATCATGTTCTACATAATATTAAGTCCTACGTCACAGTGAGTACCAATAGATTTCTCTATTGCCTTTTTATCTATACGTACTCTTTTTTTTTTTTTTTTGTGGCATTATACTATGCCTACTCCAACTCTACAGTTATCTTACCAAAGTTATTATTGACAAGCTAATGTAGCACTTGTCAAATCACCTTTAGCCCTGCACATTGTTATTTCAGTATTGCAATTTACTGACTAATCATCATTTAAAAAAAAAATGGAAATCAGAACTACTCTGCTGCACCCATGGGTAACATTTAGATGGTTATTTCATTAAAGGGACAGTCTACACCAGAATTTTTATCTTTTAAAAAATAGATAATCCCTTTATTACCCATTTCCCAGTTTTGAATAACTAACACATTTATAATAATATACTTTTAACCTCTGTGATTATCTTGTATCTAAGCCTCTGCAAACTGCCCTTTTTTTCAGTTCGTTTGACAGACTTGCAGTTTAGCCAATCAGTGCCTGCTCCCAGATAACTTCCCGTGCACAAGCACAGTGTTATCTATATGAAATACGTGAACTAACACCCTCTAGTGGTGGAAAACTGTTAAAATGCAATCTGAAAGAGGTGGGCTTCAAGGTCTAAGAAATTAGCATATGAACCTCCTAGGTTAAGCTTTCAACTAAGAATACCAAGAGAACAAAGCAAAATTGGTGATAAAAGTATTTTGGAAAATTGTTTAAAATTACATGCTCTATCTGAATCATGAAAGTTTATTTTGGCCTAGACTGTCCCTTTAAATGTAAAAAAAAAAAAAAAAAAAAAAAAGCCTAAAACAAAAAATCCTTTCAACAAATGTTATTAAAAAAATCTAAATTAATTGAGGGAAACATCTAATGAACTGAAATTACATCTGCAGCATACTCTTTGCACCAACTGGCTGTACTTTGCTACTCTTTCAACAGTATAGTTTTCAATGCATGGAGCACACAGTAAATTGTTTGTGTCTATCCATCCACAGGGCTTGTTCATTTTTATCTTTTACAGAACTGATGAACATATTTTAGAAATCCTATTAAATTAAACAGATATTCCTAATTATATATGAACAATCTTTAAATTAATTCGGCTTTAGCTATTTGGCTTTATTAATCCTTTATAAGTACTACAGACCTATATTTCTTTTATACAGGTGGTGAGAGTCCACGATCCATTACTCCTCGGAATTACTCTTCCTTACCACTAGGAGGATGCAGATTCCCAAACCCGAAGAGCTCTATAAAACCCCTCCCACCTCACAGGTACATCAGATTTTACGTTGCCTCTGCTGGAGGTGGTAAAAGAATGAAGATGTGCATTTGAGAAAGGGGTTCCCAGTCTATACTGAGGCCCAGTTTCCCCTCAGAGTACAGTGAAAGGGACATATATGGAGTATGGTTTGTGGCTCTTTGTGACTTTCCATAATTGATCGCAGGGACTTGTCTTTTGCCTCCTTCTATGGATCTACAATTTACTCCTTTTTCATAACCTTTGCTGATATGTTTCAAAACTAGTTTTGCTGTCTACTGGTTGTTGGGTGGTAGATGAGTGACTATTGGTAAGTATAATTATTATTTCATTTAGACACTTTATAGCTTTAATATGGGCAATTTATTTATGTATTTATTTATTATTTATGGCCCTGGGACAGAATCTGTACATTATTCCCCTTGCTTTTTTTTTTGCAAGCGTCTGTTTTGATTTTTGGTGCGCTTAGTGTTTCACATGTTGGCCTTCGGGGTTTATGAGCATCAGGATAGTGCATAACTGATCAACGCATCTGCACTCTGAAGTGTTATTTTTTTCACGCTTTGTTTTTTTTTGTATTACACACTTTGGGTTAGCGCATGTCTGCTTTAGCTTGCTAATCTCCTGTTTAACTGTCAGTTTTTTTCACTCACATTATTTCATACTGATGAGCGTTATCTGGGTTTTCAATGTGAAGCTTGTCTTCTGCTTTGTTTTGCAGTTCGGCAAAAGTTTATATCCTTTACCTGCCGCTAATGTTGACTTGTAGGAAACTGTTCCTAAAGTTGAGGGTGCATTTCCACTCTGGTTAAGCGTATTACTATCCCTTTGGAAAATAGTACTACTTTCCTTCCATAAAAGTAAAAAGTTCCAGAGGTCCAGCACCTGGAATCCAAGGTGTGCAAACTAGGGGGCACTGCACAATACCCCCAGTCAATATAACAAAGGATAGTAGTCGCACCACCAAGTTATCAAATGAAGTGCTTTATTGAGCCAAATTCAAGAAATCAGCAACGTTTCGGACACAAGTCCGTAATCATGCATGATTAAGGACTTGTGTCCGAAACGTTGCTGATTTTTTTAATTTGGCTCAATAAAGCACTTCATTTGATAACTTGGTGGTGCGACTACTATCCTTTGTTATCTTTCCTTCTATAAGGCAGGGAAAGTCCACAACTTCATTCCTTACTGTTGGGAAATACAACACTTGGCCACTAGGAGGAGGCAAAGATACCCCAGCCAAAGGCTTAAATATCCCTCCCACCTTCCCTATACTCCTGTCATTCTTTGCCTTTCGTCACTATAGGAGGTGGCAGAGAAGTGTCAGAAGATTTGGATAGTCCTGTAATGGGTATGTTCCCTTCGAGAAAGGACTGGAGTTTTAAGTAATCATGTCAATCTCTCTCTTTTTTTAGGCTCATAGACTGTGTGTTTTTTGGCTTGGAACAAACAGGTTTCACTTTTGTTTTTGAAGTGTTGCGCAGCTCATAATAGCTTGGCACCCATTTTCATAACAGGGGAAGTCCTGTCTTACGTACCATCTTTCATTTCCTATGATCCTGCTGAAGACATCACTCCTGAGGAGAGCATTTTCACTGTTAGCTGTCTGGGTCTAAGAGGTGGTGAGTGCCTCAGCCATTGGGAGTATTAAGGTGACATTTTTTAAATAAAAGCGTTTCTTTTTGATTGTCGTTCTGTGGGTATATACAAAGCTATGGAGGACTCTGATACTACATTAGAAGGTTCCGCTCCTTCTGTTCTGATTAATAATTCCTGTTTATATTGTGAGGAGGCTGTGGTTTGCCCGCCTGCTCAATTTTGTTCCATTTGCCTAAACACTGTTCTAAAGTCTAAGAAGGGAGACAAGCCTGCTAATACTCATAGCGCTATTAGCCCTTCTGAGCCGTCTACTTCTCAGGAATCTGGGTCCCGAGAAATTACTACCCTTTCTACATTACCCGCTCCACATGCAGTTCCCCACGGCTCAACTAATACTCCATCTGGATGGGGCTTTTTTCCAGCTGACTTTACCTCACAGTTACAATCGGCGGTGTCTGCGGCCCTGAGTGCCTTTCCTCACTCTAACAAACGCAAGAGAAAGGTTAAATATAGTTCTCCTGACCTAGAGTCATCTAAATATTTGTCGGATTTAGCTACTTTATCACCAGCTATCCGAGGATGAGTTAACCGCTGTAGCTTCAGATTTAAAATTGAGCATGTTAGTAAGTATGTTGCCAGTTCCCTTTCAGGTACGCTAAATAAGTTTGTTGATTGGGGGCTTCAGTATCATACTTTTATCTTGGACCTCCCTGGAAATAATACCAGTGAGCAACCCTCCACCAGAGAGAACAGAGTGGACAGAACTGACCACTCCCCTAGTTAGCTGTATGAAAGTAATTCTCAAGCACCAACCCTTCCTCTTCCTAGTTCTGTCCAGCCACAAGGTGGACAAAGCTGGGAATCTCTCCCCAATCTGTGTTTCTGAGTATGTTCCTTTTTGGCAGTGATTTATGGCACCAGGGAAATTTTACCATGTATGCAGGTATCTGCATTTATGCATCCAATAAGTCTTTGGCTTTGGCCACTGGTTTGGTGTATGGCGGTAAGCCTCTCCACCCGGAGTTGCTGTTTGGGGCCGCCATGTACCGTGATGTTGTGTGGCATTACAGGGGGTCTCATCTGAGGGCTACTCTACATGTGTGCTTTAAATTTTGCCTCGGCATGGGCCTTTTTTGTTGCGCTGAAAGCCCTACTATGCTTTAGAGTCTTTCTTCCCATGAAGATGGCATTTGTGAGGAATACAGCCTCCTGATGTTTGGTGCCTGTATGTTCCTGTATATTTCTGCAGGCCTGTGCTGTTACCTTTATCATAGAGAATTTACCTGCTCATCTTTTAGTCACAATACTATGAGTATCATAGAACATTTACCAGCACATCTTTAAGCCACAGTTCTATGCTTATCACGGAGCCAGCTGCTCAGTTTGTAACTGCCGGTGGGACCTCAGACATTAATGCAAGATATGTGTATTATCCTATATTATAAAAGGCCAGGTTTGTTTGTCCGATGCAGTCATGCTCAGTAGAGACTGCAGCGCGAGAGAAACATACCTGTCCCTAAGGAAGGATCAGTCAGTGACTGACGACGGCTTACGAGACATGCACATTAGAGACTGTGGGAGACAGGCCTTAACCCCTCTGCCGCAATCTCTCTAAAAGTAGCGAGATTGTGCTATTTCTACATGCCCTACGAGTGGGGCAGTTCAGATATAGTCTTGCAGAGGTACCGAAGCAGAGAGGGACACTCTGTATCCCTCTCTGCATCGGACAGCGGTTGCACCGATGGAGGGTTAGGAGGGAAGTGAGAGGGGCCCATTGCTTGAGGGGGGTGGGTGGGACCGCTGCACTACAGAAAAAAAATGTTTTTGAGAGCGGCAGGGAAGGGGAAGGAATGAGGGAGAGGGGATCCAAGTGGATGGGGATTGGGCTTTAGGACTAGTTAGATATACAGGTAGCCTTCAGTTTACGCCGGGGTTAGGTTCCAGAAGGAATGGTTATAAATCGAAACCGTTGTAAATTAATACCCGGTTTATAATGTAAGTCAATGGGAAGTGACAGAGTTAGGTTCCAGGCTCCTCTCAAAATTGACATAAGTAACACCTAATACATTATTTTTAAAGCTGTGGAATTAAGACTTTAAATGCTAAACAACATTAGAAACCTAATTAAATAATCACACAACAGACTATCATCAAACTAAGTTTAATGAACAAAAACATTTTTTTACTTGCATTTTTCTGCAAACAGTTCTCAGCATTGTTAGCATGTTAGATAATATTGGGTCTGCACCTATTCTATGTATTTCAATCTAAAAGGGGTTAATAGGCAGTTAGGCACCCTCACCTCAAGCAGCTGGACAGGAAGATAATAGGGAAGTGCCTGCTAGATCTTGTTCCTTTGAAAGCTGCTTGATAGCTAATGTCTGTTCTGTGTACACAGATTAATTTCAGTCAGCTAAGCTTACATAACTTTGCTGCAACACAAGCGGACAGTTCCACCTACTGGCTGTTTTAATTAGTGCACTGCTTTTCAATGCTTTTCAATAGCAGTCACATGACTGATAAAAAGGTTGTTATTCTGAAATGGTGCAAATTGAATCGGCTTAAACCAAGGGCTACCTATATAGCCATTATTATTTATCTAGGCTTCTTCATTTTCACTTTGGCTGTGAATATGTTTTATCTTTTTTTTTTCTTCGGCCTAATCAAAATTTTGATATTTTGCTTTAAAGGGTTTTGAAACCCAAACATTTTATTTTGTGATTCAGACAGAAGTAAATTTGAAACTTTTTAAAAATGGTATGCTCTATTATCAAAATTGCTTTGTTTCCATGATATTCTGTGTTGAAGAGATACCTAGGTAGGCATCTGAAGCACTATTTGGCAGGAAATAGTTCTAATATCTAGTTCTCTTGCAAATGGTTAACATTCTTGCAAAACTGGTGTCATATAGTGCTCCAGAAATGGGTGGGCTATTAAGCATATGTCCCTGCTTTTCAATGAAAGATACCAAGTGAACGAAGAAAATTTTGATTCTGAAAGAAACATTTTGGGTTTCATATCCCTTTAAGCCTTGCTGTAATAGTTATATTTTTTGTATATTAAGCTTCTCTTATTGCTTTGCTATATCACCACTCCCTAGGTATTCTCTGAAACCGGGGGTTATATTTTGAGTTTATATGAGTCTTTTAAATAAGATGAATATGTGTGTTTTTTGGTATCTTTGTCATTTTAAGAGACATCTGGGTTTTTCAATTGAACACCCTTTTTTTAAGTGGACTTTTAAAGGGTCTTTTTTTAGTGATTGCAGAATTTGTATCTGTGCATAGGTCTATTTAGTTTAAGAGATACTCAGGTTACATTTTCAGTACTTTGAAAAGAAGTGCTATTTATCTAGCACTGTTTTACTTATAGAGTTCTGTTTTAGGTAGAATAGTGAAGGCTGTGATGGTTAGCAGAACTAGAGTTTACATGCAAGAACTCAGGTGGTATTGATAGCAGAATTGTCATCTTACTGTAGGCACAATGTTGTGCCATCTCTAGCTCTTCATGTTCAGGGTCTTTTTAGATGGAATGACAGCTAGTAGGGATCATTATCATTTTGGATTGCCACAAATTGATTTTATGGTCTTCAGGTTTTTATAGGATTACATTATTTTTCAGTCGCTAGCTGACATTTTTTACCCAGGGAATAGACTTTTGCTGTTTTTTGGCCGCGTATATCAGGGTTTTTCTAGTTTTGCTAGTGGTTTCTTTATGGCCTCTTTCTGAGTTAAACAAAATGTTACATTTAGTGCCATAGATTTGTCCAGTTTTCCAAGCTGACCGTATGATTTTGGAGATCTTAATACAGTTTACACTTCCTTTTTTGTAGCAAGAAGTAAGACTTATTGGTTTGTTATTTGTAAACCTTTTTAGTTTAGTTTAGTACAATGTTTACACAGTTCATAGTTTTTTCCAAGGCTGCATTTTCTATTCTGGTGGCTATGAGGTCAATCAGACCTGTTTTGAAAGCGTTGTTATTTGTTCTCGTAAGGACAAAACTGTTTTATGCAGCGAACCTTAGTACTTGTCTGGAATAGTTCCATTTTTTTTACAGGATCAGATTTCATGTCTTTCATACTTTTGTTCAGATAAACAGAGATAATTTGACTATGGTCTCTTAGGTTTTCTTGATGTTTTTTTCCAAATGATTTCTAGAGACTATAGGTGGACGTTTTGGTATTTTCCACTAGTATAGTTGGGCTTTTGAGTCAGATACCATACCTGAAGAGGTTTGCTTTAGTTTTATTATACATTTGTTTCTCTATATAAACTTGGCATGCACCAATCTTTTTCTGCTAAGTTTTTGGTCACAGAATTTTGTTTTTTAATGTTATCTTATAGTTACTGGTTTACAATCTGTTCACTGATCAATATTACCAGGGATGGCCAAGATAACTAGAAATGATCACCAAAAATTCTAACTATTTCTATATCTTGGCCCATAACCATGCATAATAATTTCCAAGCTCTCTGCCCTTTTTCCTAGTCCACCTTTTGGGGCTGGACATCTCTAGGAAGAGGAAGGGGTGGTGCTTGAGACTTACTTTCATAAAAGTAACTAGCGGCGTGGTCAGTTCTGTCTATGCCCCTTGCGGGAGGGTTATTCGCTGGTAATTATTACGCAGGTATATGGGCCAAGATATAGAAATTGTTGTATTTTTGGTAATAATTTCTAGTTTTGTGATTGGATGAACTCCATTTTAAATATGACAATAGGGTCGTGCTTTTCTCATCTTGAAAAAAGCCAGGGGGAGTGGCCAAGACACATCAATTATCAGTTTAGGTTTAACTTGTATGAGCTAACTTTTTGTTCACTATTAGGAGTACATTTTCTTCCAATTACTGTTTTTACGGGGTGATACTAACAAAACACCACAGGGAACATCTGGACCATTGAAAAATACATCTTAAATAAGGTTTCAGCCAAACCCTGTGATAGCTTATACCTGAATCTCCATAAAATTGGATGCAGTGTAGGCTGGAGCCATATTGCTGACATCCGGACCTCCATGTAAGCCAGATGCTGTGGGAGTGAGAACAGCACAGTGAGAAGCAGCACAGCTTTCATTCAACGCTCGCTAACATTGGAATTCTGACGGGTGCTAGTGCTTTTGCGATACTCCACAATTGTGGTTTCTTTCATACGGGTGGTGAGAGTTCATGATCCATTACTCCTGGGAATTACTCTTCTCTGCCACTAGGAGTAGAAAAAGACTATAAAACCCCAAGAGAAGAATGAAAATGTGCATTTGATTCTTCAGAGAAAGGGGTTTTCAGTCTTTATTGAGGCCAGTGCTTGTCAGATGGATATATATGGGGTATGCTTGTGATTCTCATGGGGAATTTTTCACAAACCTTCCATAATTAGTCACAGGGACTTTTGCCTCCCTTTATGGATCTATAATATATTCCTATTCCTTAACCTCTGCTGATATGTTTCAGTCCTGGTTTGGCTGCTTGCTGCTTATTTGCTGATGGACGGGTATCTATTGGTAAGTATAATTTATTAACATTTAGACTCTATAACTATGTTATGGGCACATTTTAGTTTGTATATATATATTTGTTAACAAATATGGCCCTGGAATAGAATCCTACATTATTCCCCTTACTGTTTTACGAGCATTGGCTTTTTTGGCAAACTTACTTTGAATTTCGTGCATCTGCCTTTGCTTTTATGCACACCGGGATTGCGCACGTCGGGTTATCTCTTTAGTCTTACTATAGTTCTTTCACGCTGTGGCTGGTTTACGAACGGCAGGCAAGTGCACGTTCGTCCTCGGCTATGTGCATGTCGGGTTTTGGCACACTTAGTTCCTTATAGATGTTATTTTTTTTTACGAGCGTTCTTTCTAATGAGGATCATCTGCCCTTCGGATTTTAATGTAAATGTCTCCTGATTTATTTATTTTTGCAGTTCGGCTTAGCGCACATTGTACCTAGTTTATTTTAAAAGTTACTTAGGAGAGGGTAAGTGATTTTCCATTCCTCAAGAGCTTTTTAAGAGGGTTATCTTCTTTATTGTATTGCTTTGTCATATGCTATAATTGAGCAGTCTGATTCTGTCCCTAAATCTACCCAAGAAAATGAGAACACTGAACACATTCATACCATTATTAGGTGTGCTTTCTCCAGCTCATTTATGGGACTCATGTTTAGAATTATTAATGCAATTAGACCAACATAATTATGTTTCTTTGGGTATTACTGTTGTTCATTACAAGAGAATATTGATAATGTTTCACCTACTGTGAAAAATGCTATCAAGGCTGCAGTTTCTGAGGCGCTGGCTGCTCTCCCGCCTTCTAACAAGCGTAAAAGGTCAGATTTTACCTTCCACAAGTTCTCTGTGCCGTAAAACCAGTATTAGCGTTATGTCTTCAGATTGTGAAATGTCCTCTGGTGATGAGGAATCTTTAACTGAAATTGAACCTGGTATTTCCTCTTTTTTGTTTAAACTTGAGCATATTCATTCTCTTTTACAGGAGGTCTTAATTACTTTAGGGGTTAAAGATCCTAAAGTTTCTGATGATAAGCCTTATAATTCAGTTTTTAAGGTTGTTTCTTAAGACAACATTAGGAGAGAGATTTTTGTAACTTCTTTGTGTCCTAATTCCAAGAATGCTTCAGAGAAATCTTTGCATACTTTGGACATTGTTAGGGAATTGAAATATTACATTGATGCTATTAAGGACTTGAGACAAACTTCTAGTTTGTTTATTCATTTTCTGGTTCTAGAAAAGGTCAGAAAGTTTCTGCTGTTTCTTATGCCTCTTAATTGAATTTTTTGATTCACAAGGCTTACATGGAAGTAGGTCAGCCTCCACCACAATGGATTACTGCTTATTTGTCTATGTCAGTTGCCACTTCTTGGGCCTTCAAGAATGAGGCTTCAGTTGACCAGATTTGCAAGACAGCTACTTCTTTTATTCTTCCATGTTGTTGTTTTTGCTTCTTCTGAAGCAGCCTTTGGTAGGAATGTTCTTCAGGCAGCTGTCTCTTAGATTTTTTTTGCACATTTTTATTGGGGTTGTAGATTTAATTTCTCAGTGAAAAAAATATATTTTTAAATCCCTCTGATTATGTTATTATTCATGGAGTAATGGATTGTGGACTCTCGCCTCTTGTATGAAGGAATACATAATTTATTCTTACCTGATAAATTAATTTCTTTCATGGTGGGGAGAGTCCATGAGACCCCACCCTTATGTTTTTTAGGGTTGATTTTTTTCATTAGCACCTTTTTTCCCTGCTCATTAGTTTTTCTCACTTTGCTTGGCTATACATTAGACTGATGTATGTATGAAGTGGGATGGGTTTTATAGGGCTCTTGGGGTTTGGGAATCTTTGCCTTCTCTTAGTGGTAAGGAAGAGTAATTCCCAGGAGTAATGGATCATGGACTCTCATCACAATGAAATAAATTATTTTTTTAACAGGTAAGCATAAATTATGTTTTTGTTGTTTTTTGCTTTTGTCTTTCAGGAAACCACATATAATCACTGGAGAGTATTGTTCTGATCTATCTAGAACACCTACGTGGTGGCATCTTATATTACACCTCATATTAAAGTTACTTAGTGATTTTTTTTTATTGGGATTTTAACCCCTTAACGACCAAGGACGTGCCAGGTACGTCCTGCAAAAACTGTCAGTTAGTGACAGTGGATGTACCTGGCACGTCCTTGGTCTAATTGAGTGCTAGAAGTGATTGCGATTGCTTCCAGCAGCTCTCAGGGTATTGCAGTGATGCCTCGATATTGAGGCATCCTGCAATACCCTTTTTCAAGCATCCAATGCAGAGAGAGACACTCTGTGGCCCTCTCTGCACCAGTAGTGATGGTACCGATCGTTGGTGGGTGGGAGCTTAGCAGGGAGGCGGGTGGGCGGCCCATCGCTACCCGGCATCCGATTCCTGTAAGTGCAATGTGCACGCCGGGAGCGTGCAGGGGGGGACTGCGGGGGCACGCACGCAGCAACCTCTGCCACCAATGATTCCTGAATTGTAGGAGAGAGGGTGGAGGGAATTTAAAAAAAAAAAACAACAGAATTTATATAAGAACTTACCTGATAAATTAATTTCTTTCATATTGGCAAGAGTCCATGAGCTAGTGACGTATGGGATATACAATCCTACTAGGAGGGGCAAAGTTTCCCAAACCTCAAAATGCCTATAAATACACCCCTCACCACACCCAAAATTCAGTTTAACGAATAGCCAAGTAGTGGGGTGATAAAGGAGTAAAAAGCATCTAAAAAGGAATTTGGAAATAATTGTGCTTTATACAAAAAATCATAACCACCATAAAAAGTGTGGGTCTCATGGACTTTTGCCAATATGAAAGAAATGAATACATCAGGTAAGTTCTTACATAAATTGTTTTCTTTCATGTAATTGGCAAGAGTCCATGAGCTAGTGACTTATGGGATAGTAATACCCAAGATGTGGAACTCCACAGAAGAGTCACTAGAGAGGCAGGGATAAAAATAATAACAGCCATTTTCCGCTGAAAAAATAAATCCACAATCCAAATATAAGTTTATTCTCATAAATGAAAAGACAAAACTTAAACAAAGGTATCAAACAGAAACAGCTGCCTGAAAAACTTTTCTACCAAAAACTGCTTCCGAAGAAGCAAATACAACAAAACGGTAGAATTTAGTAAATGTATGCAAAGAAGACCAAGTTGCTACTTTGCAAATCTGATCAACTGAAGCTTCATTCTTAAAAGCCCACAAAGTGGAGAATGATCTAGAAGAATGAGCTATAATTCTCTGAGGCGGGGCCTGACCCGACTCCAAATAAGACTGATGAATCAAAAGCTTTAACCAAGATGCCACGGAAATGGCAGAAGCCTTCTGACCTTTCCTAGAACCAGAAAAGATAACAAATAGACTAGAAGTCTTCCTGAAATCTTTAGTAGCTTCAACATAATATTTCAAAGCTCTTACAACATGCAAAGAATGTAAGGATCTCTCCAAAGAATTCTTAGGATTAGGACACAAAGAAGGAACAACAAATTCTCTATTAATGTTGTTAGAATTCACAACCTTAGGTAGAAATTTAAATGGAGTCCGCAAAACTGCCTTATCCTGATGGAAAATCAGAAAAGGAGATTCATAAGAAAGAGCAGATAATTCGGAAACTCTTCTAGCAGAAGAGATGGCCAAAAAGAACAACACTTTCCAAGAAAGTAGTTTAATGTCCAAAGAATGCATAGGCTCAAACGGAGCAGCCTGTAAAGCCTTCAAAAGCAAATTATAAATCCAAGGAGGAGAAATTGATTTAATGACAGGCTTGATACGGACCAAAGCCTATACAAAAGTGAATATCAAGAAGCTTAGCAATCTTTCTATGAAATAAAACAGAAAGAGCAGAGATTTGTCCCTTCAAGGAACTTGCAGACAAACCTTTATCCAAATCATCCTGAAGAAACTGTAAAATTCTAGGAATTCTAAAAGAATGCCAGGAAAATTTATGAGAAGAACACCATGAAATATAAGTCTTCCAAACTCGATAATAAATCTTCCTAGAAACAGATTTACGAGCCTGTAACATAGTATTAATCACTGAGTCAGAGAAATCTCTATGACTAAGCACTAGGCGTTCAATTTCCATACCTCCAAACTTAATGATTTGAGATCCTGATGGAAAAAACGGACCTTGAGACAGAAGGTCTGGTCTTAAAGGAAGTGGCCAAGGTTGGCAACTGGAAATCCGAACAAGATCCGCATACCAAAACCTGTGATGCCATGCTGGAGCTACCAGCAACACAAACAATTGTTCCATGATGATCTTGGAGATCACTCTTGGAAGAAGAACTAGAGGCGGGAAAATATAAGCAGGTTGGTAGCACCAAGGAACTGCTAACGCATCCACTGCCTCCGCCTGAGTATCCCTGGACCTGGACAGGTACCTGGGAAGTTTCTTGTTTAGATGGGAAGCCATCAGATCTATTTCAGGAAGACCCCACATCTGAACAATCTGAGAAAACACATCTGGATGGAGCGACCACTCCCCCGGATGTAAAGTCTGACGGCTGAGATAATCCGCTTCCCAATTGTCTACACATGGGATATGAACCGCAATAATTAGACAGGAGCTGGATTCCGCCCAATCAAGTATCCAAGATACTTCTTTCATAGCTTGAGGACTGTGAGTCCCACCCTTATGATTGACATATGCCACAGTTGTGATATTATCTGTCTGAAAACAAATGAATGGTTCTCTCTTCAACAGAGGCCAAACCTGAATAGCCCTGAAAATAGCACAGAGTTCTAAAATATTGATTGGTAACCTCGCCTCTTGAGATTTCCAAACCCCTTGTGCTGTCAGAGATCCCCAGACAGCTCCCCAACCTGAAAGACTTACATCTGTTGTGATCACAGTCCAGGTTGGACAAACAAAAGAGGCCCCTTGAACTATACGATGGTGATCTAACCACCAAGTCAGAGAGAGTCGAACATTAGGATTTAAGGATATTAATTGTGATATCTTTGTATAATCCCTGCACCATTGATTCAGCATACAAAGCTGGAGACGTCTCATATGAAAACGAGCAAAGGGAATCGCGTCCGATGCTGCAGTCATGAGACCTAAAACTTCCATGCACATAGCTACTGAAGGGAATGATTGAGACTGAAGGTTCCGACAAGCTGAAACCCATTTTATTCGTCTCTTGTCTGTTAGAGACAGAGTCATGGACACTGAATCTATCTGGAAACCTAAAAAGGTGACCCTTGTCTGAGGAATCAAGGAACTTTTTGGTAAATTGATCCTCCAACCATGTCTTTGAAGAAACAACACTAGTTGATTTGTGTGAGATTCTGCAGACTGTAAAGACTGAGCTAGTACCAAGATATCGTCCAAATAAGGAAACACCGCAATACCCCGTTCTCTGATTACAGAGAGTAGGGCACCGAGAACCTTTGAAAAGATTCTTGGAGCTGTCGCTAGGCCAAATGGAAGAGCGACAAATTGGTAATGCTTGTCTAGAAAAGAGAATCTCAGAAACTGATAGTTGTCTGGATAAATCGGAATATGAAGATATGCATCCTGTAAGTCTATCGTGGACATATAATGCCCTTGCTGAACAAAAGGCAGAATAGTCCTTATAGTCACCATTTTGAAAGATCCAGAACTGGCCTGAATGAATTTTCTTTCTTTGGGACAATGAATAGATTTGAATAAAACCCCAGACCCTGTTCCTGAAACGGAACTGTTAAGACTACCCCTGAAAGCTCCAGGTCTGAAACACACTTTAGAAAAGCCTGAGCCTTTACTGGATTTTCTGGGATGCGTGAGATAAAAAATCTTCTCACCGGAGGTCTTTCTCTGAACCCTATTCGGTACCGTTGAGAGACAATACTCTGAATCCATTGATTTTGGACATAATCTTCCCAAATGTTTTGGAAGAATCTTAATCTGCCCCCTACCAGCTGAGCTGGAATTAGGGCTGCACCTTCATGCAGACTTGGGGGCTGGCTTTGGTTTCTTAAACAGTTTGGATTTACTGCAACTTGAAGAAGGTTTCCAATTGGAACCAGATTATTTGGGGGAAGGATTAGGTTTCTGTTCCTTATTTTGTCGAAAGTAACGAAAATAGTTAGAAGCTTTAGATTTATCCTTAGGTCTTTTATCCTGAGGCAAAAAAACTCCCTCCCAGGGAAAGTTGAAATAATCAAATTCAACTGAGAACCAAATAAATTATTACCTTGGAAAGAAAGATATAGTAGACTTAGATACCATGTCAGCATTCCAATATTTGAGCCACAAAGCTCTTCTAGCTAAAATAGCTAAAGACATAGATTTAACATCAAGTTTGATGATATCAAAAATGGCATTACAGATAAAATGATTAGCATGTTGAAGCAAGCGAACAATGCTAGACAAATCAGAATCCATTTCCTGTTGCGCTAAACTTTCCAACCAAAAAGTTGATGAAGCTGCAACATCAGCCATATAAATAGCAGGCCTGAGAAGATAGCCAGAATATAAATAAGTTTTCCTTAGATAAGATTCAAGTTTCCTATCTAAAGGGTCCTTAAAGGAAGTACTATCTTCCGTAGGAATAGTAGTACGTTTGGCAAGAGTAGAAATAGCCCCATCAACTTTGGGGATCTTTTCCCAAAACTTCAATCTAACTGCTGGCAAAGGATACAATTTTTAAACCTTGAAGAAGGGATAAAAGCAGTACCAGGCCTATTCCATTCCTTAGAAATCATATCTGAAATAGCATCAGGAACTGGAAAAACCTCTGGAGTAACGACATGAGGTTTATAAACAGAATTTAAATGTTTACTAGTTTTAGTATCAAGAGGACTAGTTTCCTCAATATCCAATGTAATCAACACCTCTTTTAACAAGGAACAAATATACTCCATTTTAAATAAATAAGTAGATTTGTCATTGTCAAATCTGAGGAAGGATCTTCTGAATGAGATAGATCCTCATCAGAAGAGGATAATTCAGTATGTTTGCTTCACCGGACGTACCTTCGCACCCAAAAATTCTTGCGCCAAAACTTACGCAATAAACATCGGCATTTTGCGACCTCGCAAGCCTAATTTTGCCCGCGAAAATGTAATGAAAAAGCAGTCAATTTGAAAAAAGACTATACCCCAGGTAAAAAAAATATTTTCCTAAATATGTTTTTTCCCAAATATGAAACTGATAGTCTGCAAAAGGAAATATACATAAACCTGACTCATGGCAAATATAAGTACAATATATATATTTAGAACTTTATATTAATACATAAAGTGCCAAACCATAGCTGAGAGTGTCTTAAATAATGAAAACATACTTACCGAAAGACACCCATCCACATATAGCAGATAGCCAAACCAGTACTGAAACGGTTATCAGTAGAGGTAATGGAATATGAGAGTATATCATTGATCTGAAAAGGGTGGTAGGAGATTAATCTCTACAACCGATAACAGAAAACCTATGAAAAAGATTTCCTGCGAGGATAACCATAGAATTCAATAGGTGATACTCCCTTCACATCCCTCTGACATTCACTGCACTCTGAGAGGAATCGGGCTTCAAAATGCTGAGAAGCACATATCAGAAATCAAGCACAAACTTACTTCACCGCCTCCATAGGAGGCAAAGTTTGTAAAAACTGAATTGTGGGTGTGGTGAGGGGGTGTATTTATAGGCATTTTGAGGTATGGGAAACTTTGCCCCTCCTGGTAGGATTGTATATCCCATACGTCACTAGCTCATGGACTCTTGCCAATTACATGAAAGAAAGAAATACGTATCAATGGATCTGGGAGGGGGAGGGGGTATTGAGGGGGGCAGCTACACTACAGAAAAAGCTCTATTTTATAAAAAAAAACAACAACTTTGTTTTTGGGGGAAAACTGGGTACAGGCAGACAGCTGCCAGTGCCCAGTGCCCAAGATGGCGGCAAATAGGTAGCAGGGGGAGGGTTAGAAAGCTGTTTGGGGGGGGATCAGGGAGGTTGGGGCAAAGGGGGGGGTCCATCACAGCTGAAAATAAATATTTTAAAAAAATAAATAAATAAAAACTTATTTTAGTACTGGCAGACTTTTTGCCAGTACTTAAGATGGTGTGGACAATTGTGGAGTAGGGGAGGGAAGAGAGCCGTTTGGGAGGGATCAGGGTGTGGGATGTGTCAGGTGGGAGGCTGATCTTTACACTAAAGCTAAAATTAACCCTACAAGCTCCCTAATTAACCCCTTCACTGCTAGGCATAATAGATCGCTTTTGGCGGTAAAATGGTGGCATAAAATATAGCAAAATGGGCCTAGATCAATACTTTGGGGTGTCTACTACACTACACTAAAGCTAAAATTAACCCTACAATCTCCCTAATTAACCCCCTTAACTGCTGGGCATAATACACGTGTGGTGCGCAGCGGCATTTAGCAGCCTTCTAATTACCAAAAAGCAACCCCAAAGCCATATAAGTCTGCTATTTCTGAGCAAAGGGGATCCCAGAAAAGCATTTACAGCCATTTGTGCCATAATTGCACAAGCTGTTTGTAAATAATTTCAGTGAGAAACCTAAAGTTTGTGACAAAATTTGTGAAAAAGTGAACGATTTTTTTTATTTGATCGCATTTGGCGGGGAAATAGTGGCATGGAATATACCAAAATGGGCCTAGATCAATACTTTGGGTTGTCTACTAAAAAAAAAAAATATATATATAAATGTCCAGGGATATTCAGGGATTCCTGACAGATATCAGGGTTCCAATGTAACTAGCGCTAATTTTGAAAAAAAAAAAATGGTTTGTAAATAGCAAAGTGTTGCTTGTATTTATGGCCCTATCACTTGCAAAAAAAGCAAAGAACCTGTACACATTGGGTATTTCTAAACTCAGGACAAAATTTAGAAACTATTTAGCATGGGTGTTTTTTGGTGGTTGTAGATGTGTAACAAATTTTGGGGGTCAAATTTAGGAGTGAGCTGCACTTAGTGCTATGGCGCGGTCGGGCCGGGCTGTGACTATACAGCTGGCCCGATGCGCTGTTTGAAAAAAACAGACTCAGAAGATCACAGAGAGCGGGTCTGTAAAACAGCAGGGTTTTTTTTAAAATTCAAAGGGGAAATTTTGTTTTATAACCTTTGCGCTAATATAATGTTATATAATTCTGCACTATGTGCAGAATTATATAACATTATTTTTAATGTTTACTGACACTTTAACATTGTTAAGTATAAATAAAGTTGCGCGGTGACGTCATCGCGTAATTGCGTGTGACGTCACCGCGCATCACGTGAATCCCCGGCGATGCCTGTCACTCTACAGGCACGATCGCCAGGGTAGCAGCAGTAAGGAGCCCCCCAGATCTCCCTCAAGGTGGGAGAGTGCTCATGACAGCTCTGAGCCGTCATGAGCACCAGAGTGAGAAACTCTGTGACGGCTCAGAGCCGTCATTAGCACTCAAAGGGTTAAACCCAAAAAAATGATTTCATGATTCAGATAGAGGATACAATTTTTCAAAAGTTTCCAATTTACTTCTATTATCAATTTTTTTCATTCTCATGTTATTCTTTGTTGAAGAGATACATAGGTAGGTAGTGTTCACATGCCTGAAGCCCTACATGACAGGAAATAGTGCTGCCATCTAGTGCTCTTGCTAATGTATAACATTGTTGCAAAACTGCTGCTATATAGTGCTGCCATCTAGTTCCCCTGCTAATGTAAAACATCTTTGCAAAACTGCTGCTATATAGTGCTGCAGACACGTGCACACTCTTGAACTTACATTTCTGCTTTTCCACAAAGGATAACAAGAAAACTAAAATACACATTCAAAAAATCCGAACACTACTATAAAAATGACAAAGTAATTACAAAAAATAAAAAAGGCTAAATTACGCAAAAATAACAAACAAAATTATCAAAAATAAAAAAGAATTACATCTAATCTAATAGCCTTATAAAAATAACCCCCCAATTAAAAAAAAAAAACTAGAATACAATAAACTACCAATAGTCCTTAAAAGGGCCTTTTGTAGGGCATTGCCCAAAGTTAAACAGCTCATTTACCTGTAAAAAAAATACAAAGACCCCCGCAACAGTAAAACCCACCACCCAACCAACCCCCCAAAATATAAAAACCTAACTCTAACAAAAACCTAAGCTACCCATTTCCCTGAAAAGGGCATTTGTATGGGAATTGCCCTTAAAAGGGCATTTAGCTCTTTTGCATTGCCCTGAAAACGGGCATTTAGCTCTTTTACGAAAAGCCCAAACCCTAAACTTAAAAAAAAAAAAACACCCAAAAAAGTTTAAAAAATCCTAACACTTACCCCCAATGATCCACTTACAGTTGCTGAAGTCCCGCTGGAAGGATCTTCATCCCGGGTGGCTCCATCTTCATCCAGGCGGCTCCATCTTCATCCAGGCAGCATCTTCTGTCTTCATCCAGGCGGTGTCTTCTATCTTCATCCCAGCGGCGCGGAGGGGCTCCATCCTGAAGACATCCGGCTCAGAGCATCCTCTTCATACGGTCGCCGCCGTATACTGAATCTTCAATGCACGGTACGCGATTCAAAATGGCGTCCCTTGCATTCCTATTGGCTGATTTGATTTTGGAATTTCATATCAGCCAATAGGATGAAAGCTACTGTAATTCTATTGGCTGATTTAATAGCCAATAGAATTTCAGTAGCTCTCATCCTATTGGCTGATTTGAATTTCCAAAATCAAATCAGCCAATAGGAATGCAAGGGATGCCATTTTGAATTGCGTACCTTGCATTGAAGATTCAGTATACGGCGGCGACTGCATGAAGAGGTTGCTCCATGCCGGATGTCTTCAGGATGGACCCGCTCCGCGCCGCCTGGATGAAGATGGAGCCATCGGGATGAAGATCCTTCAAGCGGGACTTCAGCAACTGTAATTGGATCGTCTGGGATTAGTGTTAGGATTTTTAACGTTTTTTTTGGGTGGGTTTTTCTTTTAGTTTAGGGTTTGGGCTATTCGTAAAAGAGCTAAATGCCCTTTTCAGGGCAATGCAAAAGAGCTAAATGCTCTTTTAAGGGCAATGCCCATACAAATGCCCTTTTCAGGGCAATGAATAGCTTAGGTTTTTTTAGATAGTTTTTTTTTTTATTTTTTGGGTTCAGCGGTGGGGGTTTGTAATGTTAGTGGGTCTTTGTAATTTTTTTTCAGGTAAAAGAGCTGTTTAACTTAGGGCAATGCCCTACTAAAGGCCCTTTTAAGGGCTATTGGTAGTTTATTATAGCTTAGGTTTTTTTATTTTGGGGTGTTTTTTTTTTTTAAATGGGTGTTAGAATAGGAATAATTTTTATTATTTTTGATTATTCCATTTTTATTTTGTGTAATGTTTTTAGTTCATTGTGGGGTGGGTTTTAATTTTTAGATTAGGGGTTTGGCATTTCATAAAAGAGCTGAATGCCCTTTTAAGGGCAGGAAAAAGAGCTGAATGCCCTTTTAAGGGCAATGCTCATACAAATGCCCTTTTCAGGGCAATGGGTAGATTAGGTTTGACTTTTTATTTTGTGGGTTTGGGGGGTGGGAGTTTGTACTGTTAGCGGGCAATGCCCCACAAAAGGCCCTTTTAAGGGCCCTTGGTATTTTATTATAGATTAGGCTTTTTTTATTTTTTGGGGGGGGGGTTGTTGTTTTTTTTTAAACAGGGTATTAGAATAAGAATAATTTTTATTGTTTTGGATAGTTTCATTTGTTATTTTTTGTAATGGTAGATTTTTTTATTTGTTGTAATTTTAGTGTTTTTTATTTTTTGTAATGTTAGTTTTTAGTATTAGGCAGCTTAGGTTTTATTTCACAGGTAAGTTTGTATTTATTTTAACTAGGTAGTAAATAGTTAATAACTACAGGGAGTGCAGAATTATTAGGCAAGTTGTATTTTTGAGGATTAATTTTATTATTGAACAACAACCATGTTCTCAATGAACCCCAAAAAACTCATTAATATCAAAGCTGAATAGTTTTGGGAGTAGTTTTTAGTTTGTTTTTAGTTATAGCTATTTTAGGGGGATATCTGTGTGTGCAGGTGACTATTACTGTGCATAATTATTAGGCAACTTAACAAAAAACAAATATATACCCATTTCAATTATTTATTTTTACCAGTGAAACCAATATAACATCTCAACATTCACAAATATACATTTCTGACATTCAAAAACAAAACAAAAACAAATCAGTGACCAATATAGCCACCTTTCTTTGCAAGGACACTCAAAAGCCTGCCATCCATGGATTCTGTCAGTGTTTTGATCTGTTCACCATCAACATTGCGTGCAGCAGCAACCACAGCCTCCCAGACACTGTTCAGAGAGGTGTACTGTTTTCCCTCCTTGTAAATCTCACATTTGATGATGGACCACAGGTTCTCAATGGGGTTCAGATCAGGGGAACAAGGAGGCCATGTCATTAGATTTTCTTCTTTTATACCCTTTCTTGCCAGCCACGCTGTGGAGTACTTGGACACGTGTGATGGAGCATTGTCCTGCACGAAAATCATGTTTTCTCCAACATAGGTGTGTCCGGTCCACGGCGTCATCCTTACTTGTGGGATATTCTCTTCCCCAACAGGAAATGGCAAAGAGCCCAGCAAAGCTGGTCACATGATCCCTCCTAGGCTCCGCCTACCCCAGTCATTCTCTTTGCCGTTGTACAGGCAACATCTCCACGGAGATGGCTTAGAGTTTTTTAGTGTTTAACTGTAGTTTTTATTATTCAATCAAGAGTTTGTTATTTTGAAATAGTGCTGGTATGTACTATTTACTCAGAAACAGAAAAGAGATGAAGATTTCTGTTTGTATGAGGAAAATGATTTTAGCAACCGTCACTAAAATCCATGGCTGTTCCACACAGGACTGTTGAGAGCAATTAACTTCAGTTGGGGGAACAGTGAGCAGTCTCTTGCTGCTTGAGGTATGACACATTCTAACAAGACGATGTAATGCTGGAAGCTGTCATTTTCCCTATGGGATCCGGTAAGCCATGTTTATTAAGATCGTAAATAAGGGCTTCACAAGGGCTTATTAAGACTGTAGACTTTTTCTGGGCTAAATCGATTCATTATTAACACATATTTAGCCTTGAGGAATCATTTATTCTGGGTATTTTGATATAATAATATCGGCAGGCACTGTTTTAGACACCTTATTCTTTAGGGGCTTTCCCAAATCATAGGCAGAGCCTCATTTTCGCGCCGGTGTTGCGCACTTGTTTTTGAGAGGCATGACATGCAGTCGCATGTGAGAGGAGCTCTGATACTTAGAAAAGACTTTCTGAAGGCGTCATTTGGTATCGTATTCCCCTTTGGGCTTGGTTGGGTCTCAGCAAAGCAGATACCAGGGACTGTAAAGGGGTTAAAGTTAAAAACGGCTCCGGTTCCGTTATTTTAAGGGTTAAAGCTTCCAAATTTGGTGTGCAATACTTTTAAGGCTTTAAGACACTGTGGTGAAAATTTGGTGAATTTTGAACAATTCCTTCATGTTTTTTCGCAATTGCAGTAATAAAGTGTGTTCAGTTTAAAATTTAAAGTGACAGTAACGGTTTTATTTTAAAACGTTTTTTGTACTTTGTTATCAAGTTTATGCCTGTTTAACATGTCTGAACTACCAGATAGACTGTGTTCTGAATGTGGGGAAGCCAGAATTCCTATTCATTTAAATAAATGTGATTTATGTGACAATGACAATGATGCCCAAGATGATTCCTCAAGTGAGGGGAGTAAGCATGGTACTGCATCATTCCCTCCTTCGTCTACACGAGTCTTGCCCACTCAGGAGGCCCCTAGTACATCTAGCGCGCCAATACTCCTTACTATGCAACAATTAACGGCTGTAATGGATAATTCTGTCAAAAACATTTTAGCCAAAATGAACACTTATCAGCGTAAGCGCGACTGCTCTGTTTTAGATACTGAAGAGCATGACGACGCTGATAATAATGGTTCTGAAGGGCCCCTAACCCAGTCTGATGGGGCCAGGGAGGTTTTGTCTGAGGGAGAAATTACTGATTCAGGGAACATTTCTCAACAAGCTGAACCTGATGTGATTACGTTTAAATTTAAGTTGGAACATCTCCGCATTCTGCTTAAGGAGGTATTATCCACTCTGGATGATTGTGACAAGTTGGTCATCCCAGAGAAACTATGTAAAATGGACAAGTTCCTAGAGGTCCCGGGGCTCCCAGAAGCTTTTCCTATACCCAAGCGGGTGGCGGACATTGTTAATAAAGAATGGGAAAGGCCCGGTATTCCTTTCGTCCCTCCCCCCATATTTAAAAAATTGTTTCCTATGGTCGACCCCAGAAAGGACTTATGGCAGACAGTCCCCAAGGTCGAGGGAGCGGTTTCCACTTTAAACAAACGCACCACTATACCCATAGAGGATAGTTGTGCTTTCAAAGATCCTATGGATAAAAAATTAGAAGGTTTACTTAAAAAGATGTTTGTTCAGCAGGGTTACCTTCTACAACCAATTTCATGCATTGTCCCTGTAGCTACAAGGGTTCCCTTCTTGGGAACAATAATAGACTCCTTAGAAATGAGGATTTTTCTGACAGAGGCCAGAAAAACAAAACTTCTAGACTCTTGTCGGATGCTTCATTCCGTTCCTCTTCCTTCCATAGCGCAGTGCATGGAAGTGATCGGTTTGATGGTAGCGGCAATGGACATAGTTCCTTTTGCGCGCATTCATCTAAGACCATTACAACTGTGCATGCTCAGTCAGTGGAATGGGGACTATACAGACTTGTCTCCGAAGATACAAGTAAATCAGAGGACCAGAGACTCACTCCGTTGGTGGCTGTCCCTGGACAACCTGTCACAAGGGATGACATTCCGCAGACCGGAGTGGGTCATCGTCACGACCGACGCCAGTCTGATGGGCTGGGGCGCGGTCTGGGGATCCCTGAAAGCTCAGGGTCTTTGGTCTCGGGAAGAATCTCTTCTACCGATAAATATTCTGGAACTGAGAGCGATATTCAATGCTCTCAAGGCTTGGCCTCAGCTAGCGAGGGCCAAGTTCATACGGTTTCAATCAGACAACATGACAACTGTTGCGTACATCAACCATCAGGGGGGAACAAGGAGTTCCCTAGCGATGGAAGAAGTGACCAAAATCATTCTATGGGCGGAGTCTCACTCCTGCCACCTGTCTGCTATCCACATCCCAGGAGTGGAAAATTGGGAAGCGGATTTTCTGAGTCGTCAGACATTGCATCCGGGGGAGTGGGAACTCCATCCGGAAATCTTTGCCCAAGTCACTCAGCTGTGGGGCATTCCAGACATGGATCTGATGGCCTCTCGTCAGAACTTCAAAGTTCCTTGCTACGGGTCCAGATCCAGGGATCCCAAGGCGGCTCTAGTGGATGCACTAGTAGCACCTTGGACCTTCAAACTAGCTTATGTGTTCCCGCCGTTTCCTCTCATCCCCCGGCTGGTAGCCAGGATCAATCAGGAGAGGGCGTCGGTGATCTTGATAGCTCCTGCGTGGCCACGCAGGACTTGGTATGCAGATCTGGTGAATATGTCATCGGCTCCACCTTGGAAGCTACCTTTGAGACGAGACCTTCTTGTTCAGGGTCCGTTCGAACATCCGAACCTGGTTTCACTCCAGCTGACTGCTTGGAGATTGAACGCTTGATCTTATCGAAGCGAGGGTTCTCAGATTCTGTTATCGATACTCTTGTTCAGGCCAGAAAGCCTGTAACTAGAAAGATTTACCACAAAATTTGGAAAAAATATATCTGTTGGTGTGAATCTAAAGGATTCCCTTGGGACAAGGTTAAGATTCCTAAGATTCTATCCTTCCTTCAAGAAGGATTGGAAAAAGGATTATCTGCTAGTTCCCTGAAGGGACAGATTTCTGCCTTGTCTGTGTTACTTCACAAAAAGCTGGCAGCTGTGCCAGATGTTCAAGCCTTTGTTCAGGCTCTGGTTAGAATTAAGCCTGTTTACAAACCTTTGACTCCTCCTTGGAGTCTCAACTTAGTTCTTTCAGTTCTTCAGGGGGTTCCGTTTGAACCCTTACATTCCGTTGATATTAAGTTATTATCTTGGAAAGTTTTGTTTTTAGTTGCAATTTCTTCTGCTAGAAGAGTTTCAGAATTATCTGCTCTGCAGTGTTCTCCACCTTATCTGGTGTTCCATGCAGATAAGGAGGTTTTACGTACTAAACCTGGTTTTCTTCCAAAAGTTGTTTCTAACAAAAACATTAACCAGGAGATTATCGTACCTTCTCTGTGTCCGAAACCAGTTTCAAAGAAGGAACGTTTGTTGCACAATTTGGATGTTGTTCGCGCTCTAAAATTCTATTTAGATGCTACAAAGGATTTTAGACAAACATCTTCCTTGTTTGTTGTTTATTCCGGTAAAAGGAGAGGTCAAAAAGCAACTTCTACCTCTCTCTCTTTTTGGATTAAAAGCATCATCAGATTGGCTTACGAGACTGCCGGACGGCAGCCTCCCGAAAGAATCACGGCTCATTCCACTAGGGCTGTGGCTTCCACATGGGCCTTCAAGAACGAGGCTTCTGTTGATCAGATATGTAGGGCAGCGACTTGGTCTTCACTGCACACTTTTACCAAATTTTACAAGTTTGATACTTTTGCTTCTTCTGAGGCTATTTTTGGGAGAAAGGTTTTGCAAGCCGTGGTGCCTTCCATTTAGGTGACCTGATTTGCTCCCTCCCTTCATCCGTGTCCTAAAGCTTTGGTATTGGTTCCCACAAGTAAGGATGACGCCGTGGACCGGACACACCTATGTTGGAGAAAACAGAATTTATGTTTACCTGATAAATTACTTTCTCCAACGGTGTGTCCGGTCCACGGCCCGCCCTGGTTTTTTAATCAGGTCTGATAATTTATTTTCTTTAACTACAGTCACCACGGTACCATATGGTTTCTCCTATGCAAATATTCCTCCTTAACGTCGGTCGAATGACTGGGGTAGGCGGAGCCTAGGAGGGATCATGTGACCAGCTTTGCTGGGCTCTTTGCCATTTCCTGTTGGGGAAGAGAATATCCCACAAGTAAGGATGACGCCGTGGACCGGACACACCGTTGGAGAAAGTAATTTATCAGGTAAACATAAATTCTGTTTTTCTTGAAGGATGCAGACTTCTTCCTGTACCACTGCTTGAAGAAGGTGTCTTCCAGAAACTGGCAGTAGGACTGGGAGTTGAGCTTGATTCCATCCTCAACCCGAAAAGGCCCCACAAGCTCATCTTTGATGATACCAGCCCAAACAAGTACTCCACCTCCACCTTGCTGGCGTCTGAGTCGGACTGGAGCTCTCTGCCCTTTACCAATCCAGCCACGGGCCCATCCATCTGGCCCATCAAGACTCACTCTCATTTCATCAGTCCATAAAACCTTAGAAAAATCAGTCTTGAGATATTTCTTGGCCCAGTCTTGACGTTTCAGCTTTTGTGTCTTGTTCAGTGGTGGTCGTCTTTCAGCCTTTCTTACCTTGGCCATGTCTCTGAGTATTGCACACCTTGTGCTTTTGGGCACTCCAGTGATGTTGCAGCTCTGAAATATGGCCAAACTGGTGGCAAGTGGCATCTTGGCAGCTGCACGCTTGACTTTTCTCAGTTCATGGGCAGTTATTTTGCGCCTTGGTTTTTCCACACGCTTCTTGCGACCCTGTTGACTATTTTGAATGAAACGCTTGATTGTTCGATGATCACGCTTCAGAAGCTTTGCAATTTTAAGAGTGCTGCATCCCTCTGCAAGATATCTCACTATTTTTTACTTTTCTTAGCCTGTCAAGTCCTTCTTTTGACCCATTTTGCCAAAGGAAAGGAAGTTGCCTAATAATTATGCACACCTGATATAGGGTGTTGATGTCATTAGACCACACCCCTTCTCATTACAGAGATGCACATCACCTAATATGCTTAATTGGTAGTAGGCTTTCGAGCCTACACAGCTTGGAGTAAGACAACATGCATAAAGAGGATGATGTGGTCAAAATACTCATTTGCCTAATAATTCTGCACTCCCTGTATTTGCTAACTAGTCTACCTAATTAAAATAAATACAAACTTACCTGTGAAATAAAAATGAAACCTAAGCTAGCTACAATAGAACTATTAGTTATATTGTAGCTAGCTTAGTGTTTATTTCACAGGTAAGTATGTATTTAGTTTTAAATAGGTATTATTTAGCTAATAATTGTAACTTTAATTTAGCTCTCTTTTAATTATGTTAAAGTTAGGGTGTGTTAGGGTTAGGTTTAGGGGTTAATAGTTTATTTTAGGTTGTTGCAATGTGGGGGACTGGCAGTTTAGGGGTTAATAGCTTTTTTCTTCATAAATGGAAAGAGTCCACAGCTGCATTCATTACTTTTGGGAAATAAGAACCTGGACACCCCAGCCAAAGGCTTAAATACTCCTCTCATTCCCCAGTCATTCTTTGCCTTTCGTCCCAGAAGGTTGGCAGAGAAGTGTCAGAAGTTATTTTCATCTCTTATGGAGGGAAGTACTCTTTGACATGGGACAGAGTTTTAAGTAATCCTGTCAGTCTCTCAGTGAGGGCTTGGATGAAAGTTAGAGCCCGGAGATGCTGGAGGAGTCTTTCTGCCAAACCATCCTGACTCATATTAACAGCTCCACAAGCAACCAGCATTGTCGAACTTCGTTTCGCTGCCTGCTCCGTCAAAATTGAAGGGCCGTGTTCCTGTTCCACGGTGTAGATTCCGGTAAGATCGTTTCATTTTACTTCTTCATGATTGTACTGTAAATCATTTTTTCCTGCGAACTCACATGAAAAATACAGGGTCTCATTGTTTTTTTTTAATCATGTTTGTTATGTGATTCAATCTGCTTATATGTAGTGTTAACTGGGCTCGTGGCTTTTTGGAACATAACTGCCTTTTGAAGTGACGCGACCTTATGGTTGGGCACGCTTTTTTTGGACTGTACGGTTCACCTTGTAACCGGGCATGTTTACGTCCTGGTCTTCCATTTCCGCACTTCTGACTGTGTGGTGATGGAGAATTCTAGTCCTCTGGTGTCTGGTTCATAGGAGGTGGCGAGTGCCCCAGCCATAGTGGGTGCCGTTTAAATTGTTTTACATATATTCCATTTTTTTTGTATCCTTTATCCAGTTATGGATGATGCTGATGTTGATTGGTCAACTTTCTGATTCAGATTCTTCGTCCTGTAACTAATGCGAATTGGCCCCATTGACTCCGGTCAGTCAGTTATGTTCTTTAGGCCGTCCTAGAGCGCCTTGTTCCTCGGGCTCAGGATTTTAAGAGACTGCTGAGCCATCCGCCTCGGGGGGGCCCTGTCCTCCGGGAGGCGAGTTCCCTACCACTCCCTACTGCTGCTACACATGTGGGTAACCCAGATTATGTGTTTCCCTCCTCAGAGGGTGGATTGTTCCCCCCATCGGTTGTGGCACGTTTTCGCTTTTACATACTTTTGGCGCTTGCGAGTCTACAAAGTCCAGATGTTTATTTGCGATTGTGCTCGTGCCCAATTGCCCCAGGTCTCTCAGCCACTGGAGGGCATGTGCAGTTCCCTGCGGGCGTAACTGTTCCTGAGTGTTGTGTCTTTAATCTCCTTTAAGTCTTGTTATCGAGATCCTTCCCAGTTTTGTTGGAAGAACAGGGTTTCCGTTAGGCTGGTCCTGTGGATCTTTCTGTTCTTCTTGGGCGTTAACCCTCGGGTTGCCTGTTATTTCATTTTATCCGGTTAGGATGAATTGTATTTTCTTTTTCATACTATGTTTCCTACGGGAACTTAAAAAATTCTGGGATCGATACTCGCTGTTTGCTTCTACGGAAGTTGTTCGGGACACGCTAGTCCCATGTTTGTCTGTTTTTCATCCTCCCTCTTTGAGGGCGGATTTAACCAGCTTGGCAGTTATGACCCTGGTAGCAGGCTGGTCCTGCTTGGGTTCAGATCTTCTGTCTCGCGGCTTATTTAGACACGTGACGCCTATTATACCTTGCTGGTCAGGTTGGGATGCCGAGTGCTCTTAACTTTATTTATTTTCTTGTTATTTGCTTTACAAGTTTCAGCTAAGCATTCTCAAGAGAACTTGTGGGTTCGTGCGGCTCTCGGGATTGTTTTAGTCCTAAATAGCCGTCTCTGGTGACTGGGTCAGTGAATTTTGCTGCGTTACTCTGTTGTTTCTGATACCCACGGAACCTAGAGTATTTCTTCCCCTGTGGTGGGAAAAATTGAGGGTTTAGTGCCTCTTTCCGCCGGTCGGTGCGTTGTTGCTTTAGGAAATTGTCATTTTTGACTTGTTCTTTTAGTGGTTCTCTTCTTCATTGAGACCTCTCGGATTGTCTGTTTATCCTTGTGGATGGGTCGCCTTCGGGGGACTTGGATTCCCTTTTTCGGGGACAGTGAGGTCCTTTTGGGCTCCAGTTAGGGGTCCTTTCCCGGTGTAGGAATACTCTCTTTCTTGGGACAGAAGAGGTCCTAGTGGTTTTCCACTCATATGGTTCAGGTATTGCCATCCAGTTGGCATTCAAACCCATGTTTTACTGTCCTCTGACTTTGTATCTGAGGTGATGTGGAGGCTTGATGTTGCTCTGTTCGGGTGACTTGTCCTCATCCCCGGCGAGGTCTACTCAGCCTTTCCTCCTTTCAAGGTTGATAAAATGAGCAGCACCCTGTGTCCCTTAGGGGGATTAGCCGCTCTTTCCATCACAGTTATGTTACTGTTGCTTGGACGCCTGTTAGCTCTAGTGTCCTTGTATGGCCCTAGCACTTTGGAGTGTTGGGCTCCTGCAAGGGGTGGTCTCTTCCCTTTGGGTCAGTACTTGCAAGGGCTTCTTGCTCTTGTTATCCGGGTTATTCTGGATTTTTTCCCTGGGAGGTCTGATTTTTTTATATCAGACGAGGGATTTATGTTCCTGAAAGATTGTTTAATCTAAACATTGGTGGGGCCCGGGCTTCTTGTACTGATCTTCTGATTATCGAGGGTTTTAATTGGCATTTTCTCTTCATGGATCCTGCTGTGGGATGTTACCGGACCTTATGATCCTAGGACTGGCCGGGGGGTTCCAGTTTCCGGGGTACAGGGGCTTAGCCCTTGTTCTGGCTGTTCTATTTTACAACTTGGACAGATTTTCTGAGAGCCGGGCTCCTTGGGGCTTGTCTTGTACTGGAGGATACGGTTCCCTTGGGACAGCCAACTGACGTGACCTGATGGGGTCTTTCCTGCCTAGCAAACAGAAGTTTTGCGGTTGCTCAGCTGTCACTTTTGCGCCTGGTATGTGTGCTAGCACAATTGTGTTTTAAGGGGATCTTCTGTGTTCATCAGTGATGTGGCCTTGTGTCCTCTTGGTTCTTCCTATGACTTCCTGTCTTATGGGCAGGTGTTTATTGACGCTCTCCTCTTCAGGGGGCTCGTTGTCCTCCTTACAGAGGTGTGGTTCCCTTTTAGGGGCCTCTCCTGTGTTCGGGAGGTTGGAACAGATGTTTATCTGGTTCGGGGATTGGTCTGCTCTTTGAGTTGTTCCTCTCCATATGGGGAGCTGCTGGCTCCGCATTGACACTTAGTCGGGAGGCCTTGCTAGATCTCCTTAGGTCTACCGCCTGCTCGATTGTCTTTAGGTTGAAGTGGTTGTATCCCTTCTTCCGCCCTTTTGGGGGCCGGTCTTGGGGTTCATTTTGGTTCCCTTGCTTTCAGATCTGCCGTTGCTTGGGTTGGTCCAGATAGGTGTAGGATCTGAGATCTGTTGTTCATCCTCAGGTCTTGGGGTTGACAGTGGACCTTCTTTTTTAGAGGTTCTGTGCCTCTTCCCCTTTGAGATCTGTGAGTAGGCTTGGCGGCCTGGATTGCCTGGAGAGTGTCCTCTGTCTTGGAGGTTGGGCAATCTATGTCTTGGATTTTGTGTGGCCGCTTCTTCCTTACGGATACTGTTTTCTCCGTGTTTTCCTACGGATGGCAGGGTGTTACTAGACTCAGATGTTTATTCTCCGAGTTTGCTACTTGTTGTTTCTGTTTGCTCAGTCTCTGATTTCCAACGTTTTGATGACTTTGTCTTCAGCTGTCTTTTTCGGTGCTGTTGCACAATGTTTGGGAGATGTTCTTCTCCTTGATGATGCCCGATTGCTCCTTGTGGGTTTGGCATTGTCTCCCCTTGTTCTCCGGATCCATTCTGGTCTCTGTGGATTTGGCCTTCCTTTGAAGGGGGTCTTTCTTTTATGGAATTTGCTGTACCTTTGGGTACCCCTTTGGCTTACCCTTGTTCTCTCCCTTTTGGGGACCGACTGCTGGGCGACGGTTCTCCTGGAGGAGTGTTGGCTCAGTGAGTCTCATTGCGGTCTATAGTTAGGCTTTCGGACTATCTTTGGGTCAGTGTCCTTGGGGCCTTTTCCTTCTAGTTTCTATGCCCGGCTCCGACGAAGCAGGGTTTGATTGGGTTGTGGTTTTCAGGCCTGGTGCCCTCAGAATGGGCCGCCTATTGTACCCTCCCGTTTTTGCATTCAGTGTCCTCTGTAATGAATGCAGCTGTGGACTCTTTACATTTTTGAAGAAAAACTTAAATTATGCTTACCTGATAATTTTATTTTCTTCAGATGTGAGGCATCTTTTGTTTTTTATACTTCTGGCAACTTTTCACACTGGTATTTCTTCTACTGTCCCTTGTTTCTCGGCAGAATGACTGGGGGATGAGGGGAGTGGGAGGAGTATTTAAGCCTTTGGCTGGGGTGTCTTTGCCGCCTCCTCCTGGTGGCCAGGTTCTTATTTCCCAAAAGTAATGAATGCAGCTGTGGACTCTTTCCATCTGAAGAAAAGAAAATTATCAGGTAAGCATAATTTAAGTTATTTGGTGGTAGTGATGTGGTAGGCCAGAGGTTTAGGGGTTAATAACTTTTAGTGGTGGCGATGTTGGGGAGCGGCGGAATAGGGGTTAATAGATTTATTATAGTGTGGGCAATGTTGGGGTGCAGGGGAATAGGGGTTAATAACTTTAGTATAGTGGCGACAATATCGGGAGAGGCAGATTAGGGGTTAATAGATTTATTTAGTTGGCAGCGATATCGGGAGCGGCAGATTAGGGTTCAATAACATTATGTAGGTGGCGGCGATGTTGGGGGCAGCAGATTAAGGGTGTTTAGACGTGAGGTTTATGTTAGGGTGTTTGGTTTATATGTATCCTTTTTTTTCCCCCATAGACATCAATGGGGCTGCGTTATGGAGCTTTTCATTCCGCGATCGCAGGTTGTTTTTTTTTGGCTTTTTTTCTGACCCGCTCTCCCCATTGATGTCTATGGGGAATGCGTGCACGAGCACGTCAAAACGACACTTGTATTTTGTGCGGTATTGAGCTCAACGCAACCATATCGCACGCACAAGCCGGCTGTTTTAAAACGTGTAATGGGTGCGCTATAGAGGGTTAAATAACACAACTTTTATTGCATTCGTTAAATTCCCTATAGCGCGCATAACTTGTAATCTACCTGTAAGTCATCTTAAGTCTTTAGCATTTTTTGCGAGGACAGTTATATATTTACATAGATAGTTTATAACTACAGGGGTCTCAGCGGTCACAATTTAGACTGGACCTACACCTCTAGTGAACCTGCAACCACTATTAGTTTTATTACACCTGCCGCCTGCATCATGTCCAGTCCCTCTGTGTGCTTCACCTTAAAAAAAAAAAAAAAAAAAAGGTTCAGAATGTAAGTAATGTTTATTTTCCTTTACAAATATTGTGCTATGGTTTCATTTAACTGCATTTAATAGACACTACTATAAAAAATAATATGCCCCGATACTGATATCAAAATCCAGCATAAAACCTTTTAACAACTTACTTAGAAGCTCACAATTTAGCACTGTTGCTGAGATTAGCCTGGGACATCCACTGAAAGGGTCTAAGAGCAGACCCTCTCTTGCATATGAGAAGATCCATTATACAAACAGAAGCAGTCTGAAGTCTGTATACATTAGTATACATCTAAAACCTTGGGGCTTGGTCAGGAGACTGAAAATCAGCACAATGTTATTTAAAAAATAAGCAAAACTATACATTTTTAAAAAACACCCCCAGATGGGCTATATAAATGGATCATCTACAAAACATTTATGCAAAGAAAAATCTAGTGTACAATGTCCCTTTAAAAACAAACACAAGATGTTTACATGTTTTTATTAGACTACTATTTTTATGCTTGTGCCAACATGCACCTGTCCACCCTCACAGATGTCCCCAACCAGCTAGTGCAAAAGTGATCTCTGGGTAGTGTACAGAGATTATTTTCCTGCTAATTTCGCTATTATTTTTATGCCATTTGTTTACAAGCAAAAAAGTATTGTTTAATTGTTGCTCTTTCATACAGATTATGGAAAGTTTTGAGTTTAATGCTCTTTAAATGTTTATTTCTTATTATTACGGTACTAGAGGGTGTAACATCACAGAAAATATTGTCTGCATGGTTGCAAAGCAATTACAGTTTGGAAACTTTATTGTTCATGTAGGATAAACAAATTTGACCTACAAAGAGGTAACTTTTATGAGCATATCTGCAGAGCAATAAAGAACACAACTATTCAGGTTCTCAGCAGCGTTGAGAAATTTTAAACAGATGTTACTGTGAATTTTCTCTATGATTTTATTACCAAATTTGAAACTCCGCTGCCGATCGGGGCAGTAAGATAATCACACAAGCGTCTGGATTAAAAGCATCTTCACAATGGCTCTATTTTTTAATTAATCCAGCTTTTACAATGTATTGCATATTATCTTTATGTTTATTAAAAAGAGAAAAAGAAAAGAAGATCTGTCAAGCTGTAAAACCAAATCAGAGAGATTTATTCGGACCCAGCTAATGCTGGGGATTTTATGAGTTTTATTAGCACGCTAAGCAAGATGTAGTATGCAATAAAAGTTTTACTGAGCTCTCCTGTTATTGCATTAAACTTTTTTTTCCTTTCCATATGGGATATTTATAAAATTAATAAGATCTTTAGACAACATAGTAATATCTTTCATGACTACAGAATTTCTCTGCTACAAAAATCCCAGAAGAGATTAATTCTTCTTAATGTCCAATAAAAATATTTTCTGTGACCAGTCTGTAATCTCATTAGCTTTTTAGTTATTTTTGTTTATTTTATTGCTGTGTCAAACTGGTCAGCACTCAGCATTTTTATTTTCTTTGCATATTACATTCTATTCATCTAAAGCTTATTCATTTTTTAAAGTGAAGTCAAATGTAATGATGCAAACAACAACAGGTTTCTGAGCAAACGAGAAATTCTGCTGCTCAATAACAGTAGCAGGCGGGACTCTAATTTTTTAAATACATTCTTGCTTAGAGGTGTTGCAGTAATTTGCTTGCAATCCATATGGGCAACAGGTAAATATTTTGCCATCTTACATCAGAAATAAAACACATTCATTTTGCATCTATTTTTTTAAAGAGATATGTTACTGAATACAAATATTGGGTCTGTTTGGTGCCAGAGTAACTTTTTGAATAAATTTACAATTCAGTAAAAATGTTACCTCTGTTAAATACTGTTATTTTCTCTTGTTAAGTGTATCCAGTCCACGGATCATCCATTACTTATGGGATATTAACTCCTCCCCAACAGGAAGTGCAAGAGGATTCACCCAGCAGAGCTGCTATATAGCTCCTCCCCTAACTGCCATTACCAGTCATTCTCTTGCACCCAACGAATAGATAGGATGTGTGAGAGGACTGTGGTGATTATACTTAGTTTCATACCTTCAATCAAAAGTTTGTTATTTTATAATAGCACCGGAGTGTGTTATTCCTTCTCTGGTAGAATTTGAAGAAGAATCTACCCGAGTTTTTCTATGATTTTAGCCGGAGTAGTTAAGATCATATTGCTGTTTCTCGGCCATCTGAGGAGAGGTAAACTTCAGATCAGGGGACAGCGGGCAGATTAATCTGCAAAGAGGTATGTAGCAGCTTATTATTTTCTGACAATGGAATTGATGAGAAAATTCTGCCATACCGATATAATGTAAACTCAGCCTTAAATGCAGTAGCAGCAACTGGTATCAGGCTGTCATGTATGTATATTTTACACTTCAGTATTCTGGGGAATGGCACTTCACTGGAATTATACTGTATGCATAAAACTTTAGCCTAATTTGCAGGGACTAGCAACAGGCTTTTTAATAACACTCAATTTATTAATGTTAAACGTTTTTTGCTGGCATGTAAAATCGTTTAATTTTCTGAGGTACTGGGTGAAAAAATGTTTTGGGCACTATTTTTTTCCACTTGGCAGTCGTTTTATTTAATTTATGACAGTTTACTGATCTCTCTCACTGTTATGTGTGAGGGGGAGGCTATCAGGGTTAGTTATCCTTTGCTAATGGGAGCAATCCTTTGCTAAAATTGTGTTTTTTTACAAAGATTTGATGCTATAACTTTTCAGTTTATTAATTTTCAACTGTCATAACTTTTTCTGTGCTTCTTATAGGCACAGTACGTTTTCATATTATAGTAAATTACTTGAAAAGTATTTCCAAGTTGCTAGTTTATTTGCTAGTGTGTTAAACATGTCTGATTCAGAGGAAGATATCTGTGCTATATGTGCTAAAGCCAAAGTGGAGCCCAATAGAAATTTATGTACTAACTGTATTGATGCTACTTTAAATAAAAGTCAATCTGTACAAATTGAACATATTTCACCAAACAACGAGGGGAGAGTTATGCCGACTAACTCGCCTCACGTGTCAGTACCTGCATCTCCCGCTCGGGAGGTGCGTGATATTGTAGCGCCGAGTACATCTGGGCGGCCATTACAAATCACATTACAGGATATGGCTACTGTTATGACTGAAGTTTTGGCTAAATTACCAGAACTAAGAGGTAAGCGTGATCACTCTGGGGTGAGAACAGAGTGCGCTGATAATATTAGGGCCATGTCAGACACTGCGTCACAATTTGCAGAACATGAGGACGGAGAGCTTCATTCTGCGGGTGACGGTTCTGATCCAAACAAACTGGATTCAGATATTTCAAATTTTAAATTTAAGCTGGAAAACCTCCGTGTATTACTAGGGGAGGTGTTAGCGGCTCTGAATGATTGTAACACAGTTGCAATACCAGAGAAAATGTGTAGGTTGGATAAATATTTTGCGGTACCGGCGAGTACTGACGTTTTTCCTATACCTAAGAGACTTACTGAAATTGTTACTAAGGAGTGGGATAGACCCGGTGTGCCGTTCTCACCCCCTCCGATATTTAGAAAGATGTTTCCAATAGACGCCACCACACGGGACTTATGGCAAACGGTCCCTAAGGTGGAGGGAGCAGTTTCTACTTTAGCTAAGCGTACCACTATCCCGGTGGAGGATAGCTGTGCCTTTTCAGATCCAATGGATAAAAAGTTAGAGGGTTACCTTAAGAAAATGTTTGTTCAACAAGGTTTTATATTGCAACCTCTTGCATGCATTGCGCCTGTCACGGCTGCAGCAGCATTTTGGTTTGAGTCTCTGGAAGAGACACTTGAATCAGCTCCATTAGATGAGATTACACACAAGCTTAAAGCCCTTAAGTTAGCTAACTCATTTATTTCAGATGCCGTAGTACATTTAACTAAACTTACGGCTAAGAATTCCGGATTCGCCATTCAGGCACGCAGAGCATTGTGGCTAAAATCCTGGTCAGCTGACGTTACTTCTAAATCTAAATTGCTTAATATACCTTTCAAAGGGCAGACCTTATTCGGGCCCGGGTTGAAAGAAATTATCGCTGACATTACAGGAGGTAAAGGCCATGCCCTGCCTCAAGACAGAGCCAAACCTAAGGCTAGACAGTCTAATTTTCGTTCCTTTCGTAATTTCAAAGCAGGAGCAGCATCAACTTCCTCTGCACCAAAACAGGAAGGAGCTGTTGCTCGCTACAGACAAGGCTGGAGACCTAACCAGTCCTGGAACAAGGGCAAGCAGGCCAGGAAACCTGCTGCTGCCCCTAAGACAGCATGAATCGAGGGCCCCCGATCCGGGAACGGATCTAGTGGGGGGCAGACTTTCTCTCTTCGCCCAGGCTTGGGCAAGAGATGTCCAGGATCCCTGGGCGTTAGAGATCATATCTCAGGGATACCTTCTAGACTTCAAATTCTCTCCCCCAAGAGGGAGATTTCATCTGTCAAGGTTGTCAACAAACCAAATAAAGAAAGAGGCGTTTCTACGCTGCGTACAAGATCTTTTATTAATGGGAGTGATCCATCCGGTTCCACGGTCGGAACAAGGACAAGGGTTTTACTCAAATCTGTTTGGCCTGAAAGTTCCCTCTTTTTTGGGAACCACAATCTTGGATTTAAAGATCCTAAACAAATTCCTAAGAGTTCCATCGTTCAAAATGGAAACTATTCGGACAATTTTACCCATGATCCAAAAGGGTCAGTACATGACCACAGTGGATTTAAAGGATGCTTACCTTCACATACCGATTCACAAAGATCATTACCGGTATCTAAGGTTTGCCTTTCTAGACAGGCATTACCAGTTTGTAGCTCTTCCATTCGGATTGGCTACGGCTCCGAGAATCTTCACAAAGGTTCTGGCTGCTCTTCTGGCGGTACTAAGACCGCGAGGAATTGCGGTAGCTCCGTACCTAGACGACATTCTGATACAAGCTTCAAGCTTTCAAACTGCCAAGTCTCATACAGAGTTAGTACTGGCATTTCTAAGGTCGCATGGATGGAAGGTGAACGAAAAGAAGAGTTCTCTCTTTCCACTCACAAGAGTTCCCTTCTTGGGGACTCTTATAGATTCTGTAGAAATGAAGATTTACCTGACAGAAGACAGGTTAACAAAGCTTCAAAATGCATGCCGTGTCCTTCATTCCATTCAACACCCGTCAGTAGCTCAATGCATGGAGGTGATCGGCTTAATGGTAGCAGCAATGGACATAGTACCCTTTGCACGCCTACATCTCAGACCGCTGCAATTGTGCATGCTAAGTCAGTGGAATGGGGATTACTCAGACTTGTCCCCTACTCTGAATCTGGTGGCTTTCTCGGCCACATCTGTCCAGGGTGATGCCATTCAGCAGGCCGGACTGGACAATTGTAACAACAGACGCCAGCCTACTAGGTTGGGGCGCTGTCTGGAATTCTCTGAAGGCTCAGGGACAATGGAATCAGGAGGAGAGTCTCCTACCAATAAACATTCTGGAATTGAGAGCAGTTCTCAATGCCCTTCTGGCTTGGCCCCAGTTAACAACTCGGGGGTTCATCAGGTTTCAGTCGGACAACATCACGACTGTAGCTTACATCAACCATCAGGGAGGGACAAGAAGCTCCCTAGCAATGATGGAAGTATCAAAGATAATTCGCTGGGCAGAGTCTCACTCTTGCCACCTGTCAGCAATCCACATCCCGGGAGTGGAGAACTGGGAGGCGGATTTCTTAAGTCGTCAGACTTTTCATCCGGGGGAGTGGGAACTTCATCCGGAGGTCTTTGCCCAAATACTTCGACGTTGGGGCAAACCAGAGATAGATCTCATGGCGTCTCGACAGAACGCCAAGCTTCCTCGTTACGGGTCCAGATCCAGGGATCCGGGAGCGGTTCTGATAGATGCTTTGACAGCACCTTGGACCTTCGGGATGGCTTATGTGTTTCCACCCTTCCCGATGCTTCCTCGATTGATTGCCAGAATCAAACAGGAGAGAGCATCAGTGATTCTAATAGCGCCTGCATGGCCACGCAGGACTTGGTATGCAGATCTAGTGGACATGTCATCCTGTCCACCTTGGTCGCTACCTCTGAAACAGGACCTTCTGATCCAGGGTCCCTTCAAACATCAAAATCTAATTTCTCTGAAGCTGACTGCTTGGAAATTGAACGCTTGATTTTATCAAAACGTGGTTTTTCTGAGTCAGTTATTGATACCTTAATACAGGCTAGGAAGCCTGTTACCAGAAAGATTTACCATAAGATATGGCGCAAATACTTATATTGGTGCGAATCCAAGAGTTACTCATGGAGTAAGGTTAGGATTCCGAGGATATTGTCTTTTCTACAAGAAGGTTTAGAAAAGGGTTTATCCGCTAGTTCCTTAAAGGGACAGATTTCAGCTCTGTCCATTCTTTTACACAAACATCTGTCAGAAGTTCCGGACGTTCAAGCTTTTTGTCAGGCTTTAGCTAGGATCAAGCCTGTGTTTAAAACTGTTGCTCCACCATGGAGTTTGAACTTAGTTCTTAATGTTTTACAGGGGGTTCCGTTTGAACCCCTTCATTCCATTGATATCAAGTTGTTATTTTGGAAAGTTCTGTTTTTAATGGCGATTTCCTCGGCTCGAAGAGTCTCTGAGTTATCTGCCTTACATTGTGATTCTCCTTATCTGATTTTTCATTCAGACAAGGTAGTTCTGCGTACTAAACCTGGGTTCCTACCTAAGGTGGTCACTAACAGGAATATCAATCAAGAGATTGTGGTTCCATCTTTGTGTCCTAATCCTTCTTCGAAAAAGGAACGTCTGCTACACAATCTAGATGTAGTCCGTGCCCTGAAATTTTATCTACAGGCAACTAAGGATTTTCGACAAACGTCTTCCCTGTTTGTCGTTTATTCTGGTCAGAGGAGAGGTCAAAAAGCTTCGGCTACCTCTCTCTCCTTTTGGCTTCGTAGCATAATACGGTTAGCCTATGAGACTGCTGGACAGCAGCCTCCTGAAAGAATTACAGCACATTCTACTAGAGCTGTGGCTTCCACTTGGGCCTTTAAGAATGAGGCTTCTGTTGAACAGATTTGCAAGGCTGCAACTTGGTCTTCTCTTCATACTTTTTCCAAATTTTACAAATTTGACACTTTTGCTTCTTCGGAGGCTGTTTTTGGGAGAAAGGTTCTTCAGGCAGTGGTTCCTTCCGTATAAAGAGCCTGCCTGTCCCTCCCGTCATCCGTGTACTTTAGCTTTGGTATTGGTATCCCATAAGTAATGGATGATCCGTGGACTGGATACACTTAACAAGAGAAAACATAATTTATGCTTACCTGATAAATTTATTTCTCTTGTAGTGTATCCAGTCCACGGCCCGCCCTGTCACTTTAAGGCAGGTAATTTTTCCATTAAACTACAGTCACCACTGCACCCTATGGTTTTCCTTTCTCTGCATGTTTTCGGTCGAATGACTGGTAATGGCAGTTAGGGGAGGAGCTATATAGCAGCTCTGCTGGGTGAATCCTCTTGCACTTCCTGTTGGGGAGGAGTTAATATCCCATAAGTAATGGATGATCCGTGGACTGGATACACTACAAGAGAAATAAATTTATCAGGTAAGCATAAATTATGTTTTTTTATCCCAGACTGGCATATTTTTATGTCACCAGCACTGATCTGGAAACGTTTTCAAAAGCTGAATGGAGCGTATACTTGCCATTTCTTCAACCATATCCCCTCATATCTCTCCCTTCAAATAAAAGAGCATCAATTAAACATTTTTTCCATAAGGCAGGGAGAGTCCACAACTTCATTCCTTACTGTTGTTAAATACAACACCTGGCCACCAGGAGATAGCAAAGACACCCCAGCCAAAGGCTTAAATATCCCTCCCACTTCCCTTATGCCCCAGTCATTCTTTGTCTTGCGTTACTATAGGAGGTGGCAGAGAAGTGTCAGAAGATTTTGGATAGTCCTGTAATGGGTATGTTAGAGTCTGGAGATGCAGGGAAAGTTTTTCTGCGAACCCATTCAGACGATGATGAGTTGACGAGTTTCACTGCTTGCTGTTACACACTCAAGTCTATGTCAGAATCGTCGCTGCAAGACTGTCCCACTTGAGAGGCTGTGTCTGTTCCACGGCATGGATCCTGGAGCTAAGACCGTTTGTATTTACACTTTTGCTATATAGGGTCACAGTGTGGCTCCTATATGCCTCGATAAGATCAAGGGTTAATATCTCCTTCAGGGAGATTATTTGAACAGATAGGGGTTATTTATAACTGCTTTAATGTGAGGGTTTTTTGGGCTCATAGACTGTGTGCTTTTGGCTTAGAACAAACAAGTTTCACTTTCGTTTTTGAGTGTTGCGCAGCTCATAATAGCTTAGCACCTTTTTTATAGCAGGGGAGGTCCTGTCCTATGCTCCACGTGACCGGGTGCATTCTTTTCATTTCCTATGATCCTACTGCGGACATCATTCCTGAGGAGAGAATTCTCACTATTAACTGTCTGGGTCTAGGAGGTGGTGAGTGCCCTAGCCATTGGGATTATAAAGGTAACGTTTTTTGTTTTTTTTATAAAAAGCGTTTACTTTTTGTTTGTCCTTCTGTTAATATATCTTAGCTATGGAGGACTCTGATACTACATTAGAAGGTTATGCTCCTTCTGTTCTGATTAATAATTCCTGTTTATATGTAAGGAGGCCGTGGTTTACCCGCCTGCTCAATTTTGTTCCATTTGCCTAAACACTGTTCTAAAGTCTAAGAAGGGAGACAAGCCTGCTAATACTCAGAGTGCTATTAGCCCCTCTGAGCCGTATACCTCTCAGGAATCTGGGTCCCGAGAGATTAATACCCTTTCTACACTACCCGCTCCACATGCAGTTCCCCGCGGCCCAACTAATCCTCCATCTGGAGGGGTCTTTTTTCCAGTGGACTTTACAGCGCAGTTACAATCAGCGGTGTCTGCGGCTCTGAGTACCTAACCTCGTTCTAGCAAACGCAAGAGAAAGGTTAAACATAGTTCTCCTGATTTTAGAGTCTTCTAAATATATGTCAGATTTAGCTACTATGTCACAGCTATCCGAGAATGAGCTAACCTCTGTAGCCTCAGAGGGTGAACATTTTGAGTTGGAGACTTCAGTTTCTAAACATCCTTCATCGGAGGAACCCTCCTTTAGATTTAAAATTGAGCATTTGTGTATTTTTATTAAAGGAGGTTCTGTCTACGCTAGAGGTTCCAGAGGCTACACTACCTGAGGAACCTAAGATCTCTAAATTAGACAGAAAGGTCCCTCTGACTTTTCCTGTGCCAGTTAAGATGGTGAACATTATTAGTAACGAAAAGAAAAGAATAGGGTCTACTTTTAAAAAAAAATATTCCCGGTCCCTGACTCTCAATTACATTTTTGGGGCTCCATCCATAAGGTGGATGGCACTATTTCTATGCTGGCTAAGCGTACTACTATCCCTCTGGAGGATAGTTCTTCTATTAGAGAGCCTATGGATAAGAAAATGGAAACCTTTCTGAGGAAAATGTTTCAACATACAGGGTTTTTATTTCAACTGGCGTAAGCTGTAGCCACGGTTGCTGGAGTAGCTACCTACTGGTGCGACAATGTCGGAGCTCATTGAGGTGGAGACTCCCCTCAAGGATATTCAGGAGAGAATTAAGGTTCTGAGAATTGCTAACTACTTTATCTGTGACACGAATATGCAGATTATTCGCATAAATGCAAAGACTTCTGGCTTTGCGGTCCTAGCCTGCCGGGCTCTCTGGTTGAAGTCTGCGGATATGATTACTAAATCCAGACTGTTTTCTCTTCCTTTCAAGGAGAAGATTTTATTTGGTCAAGGGCTGGACTACATTATTTCTGCGGTTACCGGAGGGAAAGGTGCCTTCCTACCGCAGGATAAGAAAAATAGGCCTAAGGCACGACAATTGTCTAATTTTCGTTCTGACAAATCACGATGACGGCAATCCTCATCCGGCTCAGTCCTGGAATAAGTCTAAACAGACTAAGAAGCCCGCAGAAAACAAATCGGCATGAAAGTGCGACCCATAATCCGGGATCGGATTGAGTAGGGGGCAGACTGTCTCTTTTTACAGATGCTTTGTTCCAGGATGTTCAGGATCCTTGGGTCCTGGAAGTTGTATCTCAAGGATACAGGATAAGATTCAAGTCTCATCCACCCAGGGGCAGATTCCTACTCTCCAGTTTGCCTACAAGACCAGAAAAGAGGACTTCCTTCTTAGGTTGCGTACAGGATCTCTCCTCTCTAGGAGTAATTGTCCCGGTACCTACGTCAGAAAGAGGTTTGGGTTTTTTTTCAAACCTTTTTGTGGTTCCAAAGAAGCAGGGAACTTTTTGTCCAATTCTGGATCTAAAGTGCCTAAACAAGTTTCTGAGTGTTCCCTCTTTCAAGATGGAGACAATACGGTCAATCCTTCCTCTGGTTCAGGAAGGACAGTTTTCTCTTGTAAGGTGTATCCAGTCCACGGATTCATCCATTACTTGTGGGATATTCTCCTTCCTAACAGGAAGCTGCAAGAGGATCACCCACAGCAGAGCTGTCTATATAGCTCCTCCCCTAACTGCCACTCCCAGTCATTCTCTTGCAGCTCTCGACAAGGGAAGTAGCTAGAGAGATGTGGTGCATTAATATAGTTTATCTTCAATCAAAAGTTTATTATTTTCAAATGGTACCGGAGTTGTACTATTTTAGCCTCAGGCAGAAAGTTGAAGGTTTCTGCCTGAGGCTTTTGATGATCTTAGCGGTTTGTAACTAAGATCCACTGCTGTTCTCACACATAACTGAAGAGATGGGTAACTTCAGCTGGGGGAATAGCGTGCAGGATTACTTGCTCTGAGGAATGTGCAGTTTTAAATTTTTCTAGAGAGATGATAAGCTAGAAAATGCTGACAGTGCCTGATTTATGTGATTTAATAACGACTGGTATCATGCTTGCTGTAAAGGGTAATATTTTTGTTATTTACTCTCATTACTGAATAGATATAACATTTGTTTGATGTATATAAACGTTTATTACTAATGGTGATAAAACTTTATTCTGGGGCCCAGTTTTTCCACATGGCTGACTAGATTTTGCCTAGGGATAGTTTTTTAAGGCCCTCTCACTGTGAGTACATGTTAGGAGGGGCCTATTTTTGTGCCTTAATTGCGCAGTAGTTTTTGCAGCTTGAGACATCCAGCTTCCCTGAAGGAGTCCCCTGAACATATAGGACCTCTCTAAACGGTTTTTGTGCCTTCCAAAGTCGTATGGGCAGTTAGGAGCCACAGTAGAACTGTGGCAGTTGATTGTGACTGTTTAAAAACGGTTATATTGTTTTTTTTTTATCCGGTTTTGAAACTAAGGGGTTAATCATCCAGTTGCAAGTGGGTGCAATGCTATTTCAGTCTATTATACACACTGTAAAAATTTCGTAAGATTTACTGCTTTTTTCACTGTTTTGCAGTTTCTGTGATTGTTTTTTTCTCTTAAAGGCACAGTACCGTTATTATTTTTTGCTTGTTCACAGTTATTAAAGTGTTTTCCAAGCTTGCTGGTCTCATTACTAGTCTGTTTAAACATGTCTGACATAGAGGAAACTCATTTTTCATTATGTTTAGAAGCCATTGTGGAACCCCCTCTTAGAATGTGTACCAAATGCACTGATTTTACTATAGATTACAAAGACCATATTCTGGCTTTAAAAATGTATCACCAGAAGAAATTGACAAGGAGGTCTAACTCTCCCCACGTGTCAGAACCTATAACTCCCGCTCAGGGGACGCCAAGTACATCTAGCGCACCCATTGCGTATACCTTGCAAGACATGGCGGCAGTTATGAATCATACCCTTACAGAGGTATTATCTAAACTGCCAGGATTGCAAGGAAAGCGAGACAGCTCTGGGACTAGAAGAAATACAAAGCTCTCTGACGCTTTAGTGGCTATGTCTGATACACCCTCACAATGTACTGAAGCTGAAGCAGGGGAGCTTCAATCTGTGGGTGATTTTTCTGATTCAGGGAAGATACTTCAACCTGATTCTGATATTTCTACATTTAAATTTAAGCTTGAGCACCTCCGCATATTGCTCAGGGAGGTCTTAGCAACTCTGGACGACTGTGACGCTATTGTAGTCCCAGATAAATTATGTAGATTGGATAAATACTATGCAGTACCTACTTACACTGATGTTTTTCCAATCCCTAAGAGGTTTTCTGAAATTATTACTAAGGAATGGGATAGACCAGGTGTACCATTCTCTCCCCCTCCTGTTTTTAAAAAGATGTTTCCTATAGACGCCGCTACACAGGACTTGTGGCAGACGGTCCCTAAGATGGAGGGAGCAGTTTCTACTCTAGCTAAGCGTACCACTATCCCTGTCGAGGAAAGTTGTGCTTTTCTAGATCCAATGGACAAAAAATTAGAGGGTTACCTTAAGAAAATTTTTATTCAACAAGGTTTTATTCTCCAGCCTCTTGCATGCATTGTCCCAGTCACTGCTGCTGCGGCTTTCTGGTTTGAGTCTCTAGAGGAGGCTCTACAGGTTGAAACCCCGTTGGAAGATATTATTGACAAGCTTAGGGCCCTTAAGCTAGCCAATTCATTTGTTTCTGATGCCGTTGTTCATTTAACCAAGCTAACGGCTAAAAATTCAGGTTTTGCTATTCATGCGCGTAGGGCGCTATGGCTTAAATCCTGGTCAGCTGACGTGACTTCAAAGTCTAAACTTCTCAACATTCCCTTCAAAGGACAGACCCTATTTGGGCCTGGACTGAAGGAGATCATTTCTGACATCACTGGAGGAAAAGGTCACGCCCTTCCTCAAGACAGGTCTAACAAATTAAGGACCAAACAGTCTAGTTTTCGGCCCTTTCGAAAACTTCAAGAGTGGCGCAGCTTCAACTTCCTCTAACACAAAGCAAGAGGGAACTTTTGCCCAGTCTAAGCCGGTCTGGAGACCTAACCAGGCTTGGAACAAGGGGAAACAGGCCAAAAAGCCTGCTACTGCCTCTAAGACAGCATGAAGGAGCAGCCCCCGATCCGGAAGCGGATCTAGTAGGGGGCAGACTCTCTCTCTTTGCCCAGGCTTGGGCAAGAGATGTCCAGGATCCCTGGGCATTGGAAATTGTGTCCAAGGGTTATCTTCTGGAATTCAAAACCTCTTCCCCCAAAAGGGAGATTTCATCTCTCACATTTATCTGTAAACCAGATAAAGAGAGAGGCATTCTTACATTGTGTTTGAGACCTCCTAGTTATGGGAGTGATCCACCCAGTTACTAAGGAGGAACAGGGGCAGGGCTTCTATTCAAATCTGTTTGTGGTTCCCTAGAAAGAGGGAACATTCAGACCAATCTTAGATCTCAAGATCTTAAACAAATTTCTCAGAGTCCCATCCTTCAAGATGGAGACTATTCGAACCATCCTTCCTATGATCCAGGAGGGTCAATATATGACTACCGTAGACTTAAAGGATGCTTATCTTCACATCCCGATACACAAAGATCATCATTGTTTTCTCAGGTTTGTCTTTCTAGACAGGCACTACCAGTTTGTGGCTCTTCCCTTCGGGTTGGCCACGGCACCAAGAATCTTTACGAAGGTTCAAGGGTCCCTCCTAGCGGTCCTAAGGCCGCGGGGTATAGCAGTAGCCCCTTACTTAGACGACATTCTAATACAGGCGGCGACTTTTCAAATCGCAAGGTCCCATACGGACATTGTTCTGGCATCTCTGAGGTCCCATGGGTGGAAGGTGAACGAAGAAAAGAGTTCTCTATCACCTCTAACAAGAGTTTCATTCCTAGGGACTCTGATAGATTCGGTAGAAATGAAGATTTACCTAACGAAGGCCAGATTGTCAAAACTTCTAGACTCTTGCCGTGTTCTTTATTCCACTTCTCGTCCTTCAGTGGCTCAGTGTATGGAAGTAATTGGTTTAATGGTAGGGGCAATGGACATAGTACAGTTTGCCCGCCTACATCTCAGACCGCTGCAACTTTGCATGCTCAGTCAGTGGAATGGGGATTACACAGATTTGTCCCCTCTACTAAATCTGGATCAGGAAACCAGGGATTCTCTTCTCTGGTGGCTATGTCAGGTCCATCTGTCCAAGGGGATGAGCTTCCGCAGGCCAGATTGGACTATAGTAACGACAGATGCCAGCCTTCTGGGCTGGGGTGCAGTCTGGAACTCCCTGAAGGCTCAGGGCTCGTGGACTCAGGAGGAGGCACTCCTTCCGATAAACATTCTGGAACTAAGAGCGATTTTCAATGCTCTTCAGGCGTGGCCTCAGCTAGCTGGGGTCAGGTTCATCAGATTTCAGTCAGACAATATCACGACTGTAGCCTACATTAACCATCAGGGGGGAACAAGGAGTTCCCTAGCAATGTTGGAGGTTTCAAAGATAATTCTATGGGCAGAGGTTCACTCTTGCCATCTATCTGGAGATTGAACGCTTGATTTTATCAAAGCGTGGTTTCTCTGAATCGGTCATTGATGCCTCAATTCAGGCTCGAAACCCGGTTACCAGGAAAATCTATCATAAGATATGGTGTAAATATCTTCATTGGTGTGAATCCAAGGGTTACTCATGGAGTAAGGTCAGGATTCCTAGAATATTATCTTTTCTCCAAGAAGGATTGGAGAAGGGATTGTCGGCTAGTTCCTTAAAGGGACAGATTTCTGCTCTGTCTATTCTTTTGCACAAGCATCTGGCTAATACTCCAGACATTCAGGCATTTTGTCAGGCTTTAGTTCGAATCAAGCCTGTGTTTAAACCTGTTGCTCCTCCATGGAGTCTAAATTTAGTTCTTAAAGTTCTTCAAGGGGTTCCGTTTGAACCTTTGCATTCCATAGATATCAAGCTGTTGTCTTGGAAAGTTCTGTTTTTGGTAGCTATCTCCTCGGGTCGACCAGTTTCGGAGTTATCAGCTTTACAATGTGATTCTCCTTATCTCATCTTCCATGCTGATAAGGTAGTGTTGCGTACCAAACCTGGGTTTCTTCCTAAGGTGGTATCTAATAAGAATATCAATCAAGAGATTGTTGTTCCTTCACTATGTCCTAATCCTTCTTCAAAGAAGGAACGTCTATTACACAATCTTGTTGTGGTCCGTGCTTTAAAATTCTATTTACAAGCCACTAAAGATTTTCGTCAAACATCTGCTTTGTTTGTGGTTTACTCTGGACAGAGGAGAGGCCAAAAGGCTTCGGCAACTTCTCTTTCTTTTTGGTTAAGAAGCATAATCCGTTTTGCTTACGAGACTGCTGGCCAGCAGCCTCCTGAGAGAATTACAGCTCATTCCACTAGAGCAGTGTTTTTCAACCAGTGTGCCGTGGCACACTAGTGTGCCGTGAGAGATCCTCAGGTGTGCCACGGCAGACTGACAACAGTGTGACATATTTTTTAAACTTTGCTTGTTTTTTACTCCGAGTGCAGGGGTAGTTTGTAGGAGGCATGGCATAACAGCACAATACATACAGTATGTGTGTATTTGTGTGTATGTGTATATATATATGCTGTATTAGGCTACAATGTGTGTTTTTTTTTTTTAAATTTTGGGATGGTGGTGTGCCACAGGATTTTTTAATGTAAAAAAGTGTGCCACGGCAAAAAAAGGTTAAAAATCACTGCACTAGAGCAGTAGCTTCCACATGGACTTTTAAAAATGAGGCTTCTGTTGAACAGATTTGTAAGGCGGCGACTTGGTCTTCGCTTCATACCTTTTCTAAATTCTACAAATTTGATACTTTTGCTTCTTCGGAGGCTGTTTTTGGGAGAAAGGTCTTACAGGCAGTGGTGCCCTCCGTTTAAGAGCCTGCCTTGTCCCTCCCTTCATCCATGTCCTATAGCTTTCGTATTGGTATCCCACAAGTAATGGATGAATCCATGGACTGGATACACCTTACAAGAGAAAACAAAATTTATGCTTACCTGATAAATTTATTTCTCTTGTGGTGTATCCAGTCCACGGCCCGCCCTGTCATTTTAAGGCAGGTGTTATTTATTTTTTAAACTACAGTCATCACTGCACCCTATAGTTTCTCCTTTCTCTTGCTTGTCTTCGGTCGAATGACTGGGAGTGGCAGTTAGGGGAGGAGCTATATAGACAGCTCTGCTGTGGGTGATCCTCTTGCAGCTTCCTGTTGGGAAGGAGAATATCCCACAAGTAATGGATGAATCCGTGGACTGGATACACCACAAGAGAAATACATTTATCAGGTAAGCATAAATTTAGTTTTTTGACCACAATAGACCTGAAGGATGCATACCTTCAAGTCCCGATATACAGGGAACATTTTCAGTCACTAAGGTTTCCATTTCTAGACCAGCACTTCCAGTTCATAGCTCTTCCGTTTGGCCTTGCTACTGCTCTAAGGTTATTTTCGAAGCTTCTGGGAGCTCTTCTAGCCATTGCTAGAACACGAGGTATTGCAGTAGCGCCTTACCTGGACGATATCTTGGGTCAGGCACCATCTTTTCATCTAGCGGCAGACCATCCGGAGTCCCTTCTCAATCTTCTTCAATCACATGGGTGGAAGATAAACTTGGAAAAGAGTTCTCTTACTCCAAGTACAAGGGTGAATTTCCTGGGAACAATAATAGACTCCATATCCATGAGAATATTCCTCACAGATCAGAGACGTTGCAATCTAACTTCTGCATGACTTGCCCTCCAGGCCTCCTTGAGACCCTCAGTGGCTCAGTGTATGGAGGTGATCGGACTCATGGTGTTCTGTTTGGACATCATTCCTTTTACCAGATTCCATCTCAGACACTTACAACTATGCATGCCGAGACAATGGAACGGTGACCATTAAGATCTGTCTCAACAGATTGTGCTGGACAACCTGTCAAGAGACTCGCTCTCTTAGTGGCTCTGTCCAGATCATCTGTCCCAAGGCACGTGTTTCTTGAGACCGTCCTGGGAGATTGTGACTACGGACACAAGCCTTTCTGGCTGGGGAGCTGTTTGGGGTGCCAAGGAAGCACAAGGTCTGTGGACTCAGGAGGAGTCCTCCCTTCCGATCAATATTTTGGAACTCAGGGCAATCTTCAATGCCTTGAAAGCTTGGCCCCGTCTGGGTTCGTTGCCTACATTAACCATCAGGGGGCAACGAGAAGTTCCTTGGTGATGAGAGAAGTATTTCAGATACTAGAGTGGGTGGAGACTCACAGATGTACGCTGTCAGCAATCCACATTCCGGTTGTGGACAGCTGGCAAGCGGACTTCCTCAGCAAGCAATCCTTTCACCCAGTGGAATGGTCTCTCCACCCGAGGTGATTGCAGAGATATGCAACAAGTGGGGGGCACCGGAGATAGATCTCATGGCATTCGCCTCAATACCAAGCTACCCAGGTAGGGTTCGAGGGATTCTCAGGCGGAATTGATAGATGCCCTATCAGTACCATGGAGGTTCAGGCTCATATATATTTTTCCTCCATTACCGCTTCCCACTCGTGTGGTGGCGAGCATCAAACAGGAGCGAGCATCAGTGATCTGATTGCTCCATCGTGGCCACAAAGGACGTGGTTTGCGGATCTGATGGGATTGTCCTCATCACCACAGTGGAGGTTACCTTGTCGCAGAGATCTGCTGATACAGGGTCCCTTCGTTCATCAAAATCTAGATTCTCTGAGGTTGACTGCGTAGAAATTGAATGCTTAGACTTAGCCAAGAGAGGGTTCTCTTAGAGTGTTATCGACACTCTGGTTCAAGCTCGTAAGCCAGTTACTCGTCGTATCTACCATAAAGTGTAGAGGACTTGTACTGGTGTGAAGAGTATGGCTTTTCCTGGCATAAAGTTAAGGTTGCCAGAATTATATCTTTTCTCTTACTTGGTGTATTCAGTCCACGGATTCATCCTTACTTGTGGGATATTCTCATTCCCTACAGGAAATGGCAAAGAGAGCACACTGCAAAGCTGTCCATATAGCTCCCCTCAGGCTCCGCCCCCCCAGTCATTCTCTTTGCCGCTCTAACTAGTAGCATCTCCACGGGGATGGTAAAGAGTATGTGGTGTTAGATTTGTAGTTTTACTTCTTCAATCAAGAGTTTGTTATTTTAAAATAGTGCCGGTTTTTACTATTTACTCTGCAGCAGAAAGTGATGAAGATTCTGCTGAGAGGAAAAAGATTTTAGCATGTTGTAACTAAAATCCATTGCTGTTCCCACGCAGGACTGTTGAGTACAAGAGAACTTCAGTTGGGGGGAACAGTTGCAGGCTTATTCTGCTTGAGGTATGTTTCAGTCATATTTCTAACAAGACCTGGTAGTGCTAGAAAACTGACAGATATACCATGAGGGAGATAAGCCATTTTCTCAGACACAGTACAGAAAGAGGGCTTCACTTAAGGGCTTAATACTGACAGACACTTTGATGGGCTAATCGATTCCTTTATTTGGGTAATCTGATGTTATTGAACGTTTTTAAGCGTTTGCAAACACTTTTTTCGGTATTTTTTACGCCTGGCATTGTAATAGACAGCTATTTTGACTAAGAAAGGCCCCATATCTCTAGAGTGAGAAGGAGGAAGCCTCATTTTCGCGCCTCAATTGCGCAGTTAATTTGGAACACAGCTCCACGCAGCTTCATGTGCAGAGCCTTCAGAGTACAGGAGGACTTCAGGGAGGCTTCATTTACACCTGCAAATAACCCTAAAGGAAGATAAAGCCACGGCAAAGACTAAACCAGTTATTTTACTCATTTTGCTCCGGTTTGGGCATTAAGGGGTTAAACGTTTTGAAAACTTGTGTGCAATCATTTCAGGGCATGAGGATCATGTGGTGAAAATTTCATTAAGATCGGATGTTTTTTTGATGATTTGGTAAAAAGTGTGTGCCTTTTATTATTTAAAGAGACAGTAACGTTTTTTCAAAAAGTATTTTTTTCAACATTTTAGTGTTCTCTGAGTCTGTCAAACATGTCTGAGTCTTCAGATAGACCTTGTTCTTTGTGTTCAAAAGCCATGGCAATACCCCCATTGCACTTATGTTTAAAGTGTGCACAAACATCTAAACATTTTACAGATCATCCAGTGACAACACAAAATGCTGCCCAAGATGATTCTTTAACGGAGGGTAATGAGGATAGTCCTCCTTCCTCACCCCACGTGTCTACACCAGTTACGCCCGCGCAAGCGATGCCTAGTACCTCTAGCGCATTGCCCCCTGTTACCTTACAGCAATTAGCGGCAGTAATGGATAATTCCCTTGCAGCTTTTTTATCCAAACTGCCAGTTTTTCCAAGAAAGCGCGATAGCTCAGTTTTAAACATAGAAGATGATCAATCTGAAGCTTTGGATAATGTATCGGTAGCACCCTCACAAAACTCAGAGGTAGCAGTGAGGGAAGGGCTGTCTGAGGGAGAAATTTCTGACACAGGAAAAGTTTCTCAGCAGGCAGAGTCAGATTCCTTAGCGTTTAAATTTAAGCTGGAACACCTCCGCGTACTGCTTAAGGAGGTTTTGGCTACGCTGGACGACTGTGACCCCATGGTGGTCCCTGAAAAATTGTGTAAAATGGACAGATATTTAGAGGTCCCTGTATACACTGAGGCATTTCCGATCCCAAAAAGGGTGGCGGATATTGTGACTAAGGAGTGGGAGAGACCAGGTGTACCCTTTGTTCCCCCACCTATCTTTAAGAAAATGTTCCCCATAAATGACCCCAGGAGGGACGCGTGGCAGACGGTCCCTAAGGTAGAGGGGGCTGTTTCAACATTGGCGAAGCGTACAACTATACCAATAGAGGACAGTTGTGCTTTCAAAGATCCTATGGATAAAAAAATTGGAGGGCTTGCTAAAGAAAATCTTTGTTCAGCAAGGCTTTTTGCTTCAACCAATTGCCTGCATTATCCCTGTAACTACTGCAGCGGCCTTTTGGTTCGAGGCTCTGGAGGAGTCGCTCCAGAGAGAGACTTCATACGATGAGGTCATGGATAGAATTCACGCTTTAAAGCTGGCTAATTCTTTTATCACTGATGCCGCGCTCCAATCAGCTAAATTAGCGGCGAAAACCTCTGGTTTTGCCGTCATGGCGCGACGGGCACTTTGGCTCAAATCGTGGTCGGCGGATGTGTCGTCCAAGACAAAACTGTTAAACATTCCCTTCAAGGGGAAAACCCTTTTCGGCCCAGAGCTGAAAGAAATTATTTCTGATATCACTGGAGGCAACTTCAGGAGCGGACCTGTTGCAACCTCTGCTGCCGCAAAGCAAGATAACGCTTCCCAGCCCAAAGAAACCTGGAAACCCTTGCAGGGCTGGAATAAGGGTAAACAGGCCAAGAAGCCTGCTCCTGCTACCAAGACAGCATGAAGGGGTAGCCCCCGATCCGGGATCGGATCTAGTGGGGGCAGACTTTCTCTCTTCGCTCAGGCTTGGGCAAGAGATGTTCCAGAACCCTGGGCATTAGAAATAGTTGCTCAGGGGTACCTTCTAGAATTCAAGGATTCTCCCCCAAGGGGAAGGTTCCACATTTCTCGTTTGTCTTCAGACCAAACAAAGAAACAGGCGTTCTTACGCTGTGTAGAAGATCTTCTAAAAATGGGAGTGATTCACCCAGTTCCAATTGCAGAACTAGGACTGGGCTTTTACTCAAATCTATTCGTAGTTCCCAAAAAGGAAGGAACTTTCAGGCCAATTCTGGATCTAAAGATTCTAAACAAATTCCTCAGAGTTCCGTCTTTCAAGATGGAAACCATTCGGACAATCTTGCCAATGATCCAGGAAGGTCAATATATGACTACCGTGGATCATAAGGACGCGTACCTACATATTCCTATCCACAAAGATCACCATCAGTTCCTAAGGTTCGCCTTTCTGGACAATCATTACCAGTTCGTGGCTCTGCCTTTCGGGCTGGCCACCGCTCCCAAAATTTTAACAAAGGTTCTAGGGTCCCTTCTGGCAGTACTAAGACCGCGGGGCATTGCAGTAGCACCTTATCTAGACGACATCTTAATACAGGCGTCGTCCTTAAACAGAGCCAAGGCTCATATGGACATCGTTCTGGCCTTTCTAATGTCTCACGGGTGGAAGGTGAACGTAGAAAAGAGTTCTCTGTCCCCGTTCACAAGGGTTCCCTTTCTGGGAACATTAATAGACTCGGTAGAAATGAAAATCTTTCTGACATTGGTCAGGAAGTCAAAATTGTTGAATACTTGCCGAGTTCTTCATTCCATTCCTCGGCCTTCCGTGGCTCAGTGCATGGAAGTAATTGGTTTAATGGTGGCGGCGATGGACGGGGTCCCTTTCGCCCGAATCCATCTCAGACCACTGCAACTGTGCATGCTCAAACAGTGGAATGGAGATTACGCAGATTTATCTCCTCAGATTCAAATGGACCAAAAGACCAGAGACTCTCTTCTCTGGTGGTTGTCTCAAGATCACCTGTCTCAGGGGCTGAGCTTCCGCAGACCGGAATGGATCTTTGTCACGACCGATGCCAGTCTGATAGGCTGGGGAGCGGTCTGGAACTCCCTAAAGGCTCAGGGACTTTGGTCTCGGGAAGAATCCCTTCTCCCGATAAACATTTTGGAGCTGAGAGCGATATTCAATACACTCCAGGTGTGGCCTCAACTAGCAGAGGCCAAATTCATCAGATTTCAGTCGGACAACATCACGACTGTAGCGTATATCAATCATCAGGGGGGAACAAAGAGTTCCCTGGCGATGAAGGAAGTATCCAAGATTATCAGATGGGCGGAAGATCACTCCTGCCATCTATCTGCAATTCACATCCCAGGAGTAGACAACTGGGAGGCGGATTTTCTAAGTCGTCAGACTTTTCATCCGGGGGAGTGGGAACTCCACCCGGAGGTTTTTGCTCAACTAACTCAGCTTTGGGGCATTCCAGAGTTGGACCTGATGGCGTCCAGTCAGAACAGCAAACTTCCCCTTTACGGATCCAGATCCAGGGATCCCAAGGCGGCATTGATAGATGCATTGATAGCATTGTCTAGCTTATGTCTTTCCACCGTTTCCTCTTCTACCTCGGCTGATTGCCAGAATCAAACAGGAGAGGGCTTTGGTAATTCTGATAGCACCTGCGTGGCCACGCAGGACTTGGTATGCAGACCTAGTGGGCTTGTCATCGGTCCCACCATGGAAACTGCCATCGAGGCAGGATCTTCTACTCCAAGGTCCTTTCAAGCATCCAAATCTAGTTTCTCTGCAGCTGACTGATTCAGTTATAGATACTCTGATACAGGCCAGAAAGCCTGTCACCAGGAAAATTTACCACAATATATGGCGGAAATATCTTTGTTGGTGTGAATCCAAGGGTTACTCGTGGAGTAAAGTTAGGATTCCAAGGATATTGTCTTTTCTCCAAGAAGGGTTGGAGAAAGGTCTGTCAGCTAGTTCCTTAAAGGGAAAGATATCTGCTTTGTCTATTCTGTTACACAAGCGTCTAGCAGCTGTACCAGATGTTCAGGCGTTTGTTCAGGCCTTAGTTAGAATCAAGCCTGTCTATAGACCTGTGTCTCCTCCATGGAGTCTAAATTTAGTTCTTTCAGTTCTTCAAGGGGTTCCGTTTGAACCTTTGCATTCCATAGATATCAAGTTATTATCTTGGAAAGTTTTGTTTTTAGTAGCCATTTCTTCTGCTCGAAGAGTTTCAGAACTATCTGCTTTACAGTGCGATTCGCCCTATCTGGTGTTCCATGCAGATAAGGTTGTTTTGCGTACTAAACCTGGTTTCCTTCCAAAGGTGGTTTCTAATAAGAATATTAACCAGGAAATCATTGTTCCTTCTCTGTGTCCTAATCCAGTTTCTAAGACGGAACGACTTTTGCACAATCTTGATGTGGTTCGTGCTTTAAAGTTCTATTTAAAAGCAACTAAAGATTTCAGACAAACATCATCCCTGTTTGTTGTGTATTCTGGTAAGAGGAGAGGTCAGAAAGCAACTGCTACCTCTCTTTCATTCTGGCTGAAAAGTATCATCCGATTAGCTTATGAGACTGCTGGTAAGCAGCCTCCTGAACGAATTACAGCTCATTCCACCAGAGCTGTGGCTTCCACGTGGGCTTTCAAGAATGAGGCTTCTGTTGACCAGATTTGTAAGGCAGCGACTTGGTCTTCTCTGCATACATTTGCCAAATTTTACAAATTCGATACTTTTGCTTCTTCTGAGGCTGTTTTTGGGAGAAAGGTTTTGCAAGCAGTGGTGCCATCCGTTTAGGTTACCTGACTTGTTCCCTCCCTTCATCCGTGTCCTATTGCTTTGGTATTGGTATCCCACAAATAAGGTTGAATCCGTGGACTGAATACACCAAGTAAGAGAAAACAGAATTTATGCTTACCTGATAAATTGCTTTCTCTTACAGGTGTATTCAGTCCACGGCCCGTCCTGATATTTAAGTCAGGTTCAAATTTAATTTACAATAACTACAGTCACCACTGCACCCTATGGTTCTCCTTTTTCTCCTAACCGTCGGTCGAATGACTGGGGGGGCGGAGCCTGAGGGGAGCTATATGGACAGCTTTGCTGTGTGCTCTCTTTGCCATTTCCTGTAGGGAATGAGAATATCCCACAAGTAAGGATGAATCCGTGGACTGAATACACCTGTAAGAGAAAGTAATTTATCAGGTAAGCATAAATTCTGTTTTCTCCAGGATCGACTGGAGAAGGGTCTATCTGCTAGTTCCCTGAAGGGACAGATATCGGCCCTGTCGGTGTTACTGCACAAGAGATTGGCTGAGCTTCCGGATGTGCAGTCCTTTGTTAAAGCTCTGACTAGGATCAGACCTGTGTTTAGATTTGGGTCTCCGTCTTGGAGACTTTTGAGCCTATGCGTACTGTTGACATTAAATTGTTATCTTGGAAGTTTCTTTTTTTGCTGGCTATTGCCTCTGCGTGCAGAGTTTCTGATTATTTTGCTTTACAATGTGACACTTCCCTTATCTTGTTTTCCATGCTGATAAGGCGGTTTTACGTACTAAATTAGGGTTCCTCCCTAAGGTGGTATCGGACCGTAACATTAATCAAGAAATTGTTGTTCCTTCCTTGTTTCCTAATCCTTCTTCAGCGAAGGAACGCTTGCTTCACAATCTGGATGTGGTTCATGCCTTGAAGTTCTATCTTCAGGCTACTAAGGAATTCAGACAATCTCCCTCTTTGTTTCTCATCTATACGGAGAAGAATAAAGGGCAGAAGGCTGCTTTGAGGAGTGTTATCCGCTTAGCTTATGAGACAGCGGGGGGCGACAGCCTCCTGAGAGGATAACGGCTCATTCCACTAGAGCAGTGGCTTCTTCCTGGACTTTTAAATACAAAGCCTCTATGGATCAGATTTGTAAAGCGGCTACCTAGTCCTCCTTACACACTTTTTTTTTTTACAAGTTTGATGTGTTTGCTTCGGCTGAAGCAGCTTTCGGGAGAAAAGTTTTGCAGGCTGTGGTGCCCTCAGAATAGGGTCCGCCTCCTTTTTGTTCCCTCCCGTTATTCATACAGTGTCCTCTGGAGCTTGGGTATAGTTTCCCCAACAGTAAGGAATGAAGTCGTGGACTCTCCCTGCCTTATGGAAGGAAAACATAATTTATGCTTACCAGATAAATTCCTTTCCTTTCTGGCAAGGAGAGTCCACAACCCTGCCCGTAATTTATTTTTTTGATGGGTGGCTCCCCTTTTTTTATATTATTTGTACTGGCACCTTTATACCCTGATGTTTCTCCTACTTTCTCTTGTTAAGTGTATCCAGTCCACGGATCATCCATTACTTGTGGGATATTCTCCTTCCCAACAGGAAGTTGCAAGAGGATCACCCACAGCAGAGCTGCTATATAGCTCCTCCCCTAACTGTCATATCCAGTCATTCTCTTGCAAGCCTCAACCAAGATGGAGGTCGTAAGAGGAGTGTGGTGTTTTATACTTAGTTTATTCTTCAATCAAAAGTTTGTTATTTTTAAATGGTGCCGGAGTGTACTGTTTATCTCAGGCAGTATTTAGAAGAAGAATCTGCCTGCGTTTTCTATGATCTTAGCAGAAGTAACTAAGATCCATGGCTGTTCTCACATATTCTGAGGAGTGAAGTAACTTCAGAGAGGGAATGGCGTGCAGGTTTTCCTGCAATAAGGTATGTGCAGTTAATATTTTTCTAGGGATGGAATTTGCTAGAAAATGCTGCTGATATCGAACTAATGTAAGTAAAGCCTTAAATGCAGTTATAGCGACTGGTATCAGGCTTATTAATAGAGATACATACTCTTATAAAAATGTAATATAAAACGTTTGCTGGCAAGTTTAATCGTTTGTATATGTATTTGGTGATAAAACTTATTGGGGCCTAGTTTTTTTTCCAAATGGCTGGCTTGAATTTTGCCTAGTAACAGTTTCCTTAGGCTTTCCACTGTTGTAATATGAGTGGGAGGGGCCTTTTTTAGTGCTTTTCTGTGCAGATAAAAATACTGACAGAGACATTCAGCTTTCCTCTGCATAATCCAGGACATCTCTGGAGGGCTCAAAAGGCTTCAAAGTCGTTTTTGAGGGAGGTAAAAAGCCACAGTAGAGCTATGGCAGTTGTTGTGACTGTTTGGAAAAAAAAAAAAAAACGTTTTTGTCTTTTATTATTCAGTTTTGGGTATTAAGGGGTTAATCATCCATTTGCAAGTGGGTGCAATGCTCTGCTAACTTGTTACATACACTGTAAAAATGTTGTTAGTGTAACTGCCTTTTTTCACTGTTATTTCAAATTTTGACAAAATTTGTGTTTCTTAAAGGTGCAGTAACGTTTTTTATATTGCTTGTAAACTTGTTTAAAGTGTTTTCCAAGCTTGCTAGTCTCATTGCTAGTCTGTTTAAACATGTCTGACACAGAGGAAACTACTTGTTCATTATGTTTGAAAGCCATGGTGGAGCCCCATAGGAGAATGTGTACTAAATGTATTGATTTCACCTTAAACGGTAAAGATCAGTCTTTAACTATAAAAGAAATATCACCAGAAGATTCTGACGAGGGGGAAGTTATGCCGACTAACTCTCCCCACGTGTCAGACCCTTCGCCTCCCGCTCAGGGGATGCACGCTAATATGGCGCCAATTACATCAGGGACGCCCATAGCGATTACCTTGCAGGACATGGCTGCAATCATGAATAATACCCTGTCAGAGGTATTATCCAGGTTGCCTGAATTAAGAGGCAAGCGCGATTGCTCTGGGGTTAGGAGAAATACAGAGCGCGCAGATGCTGTAAGGGCCATGTCTGATACTGCATCACAATATGCAGATCATGAGGACGGAGAGCTTCAGTCTGTGGGTAACATCTCTGATTCAGGGAAACCTGATTCAGAGATTTCTAATTTTAAATTTAAGCTTGAGAACCTCCGTGTGTTGCTTGGGGAGGTATTAGCTGCTCTGAATGACTGTAACACAGTTGCAGTACCAGAGAAATTGTGTAGGCTGGATAAATACTATGCGGTACCGGTGTGTACTGATGTTTTTCCTATACCTAAAAGGCTTACAGAAATTATTAGCAAGGAGTGGGATAGACCGGGGGTGCCTTTTTCCCCACCTCTTATATTTAGAAAAATGTTTCCAATAGATGCCACTACACGGGACTTATGGCAGACGGTCCCTAAGGTGGAGGGAGCAGTTTCTACTTTAGCAAAGCGTACTACTATCCCGGTTGAGGACAGTTGTGCTTTTTCAGATCCAATGGATAAAAAATTGGAGGGTTACCTTAAGAAAATGTTTATTCAACAAGGTTTTATTTTACAGCCCCTTGCATGCATTGCGCCTGTCACGGCCGCGGCGGCATTCTGGTTTGAGGCCCTGGAAGAGGCCATCCATACAGCTCCATTGACTGAAATTATTGACAAGCTTAGAACACTTAAGCTAGCTAACTCATTTGTTTCTGATGCCATTGTTCATTTGACTAAACTAACGGCTAAGAATTCCGGATTTGCCATCCAAGCGCGTAGGGCGCTATGGCTTAAATCCTGGTCAGCTGACGTGACTTCGAAGTCTAAATTACTCAACATTCCTTTCAAGGGGCAGACCTTATTCGGGCCTGGTTTGAAGGAAATTATTGCTGACATTACTGGAGGTAAGGGTCACACCCTTCCTCAGGACAGGGCCAAAGCAAAGGCCAAACAGTCTCATTTTCGTGCCTTTCGAAATTTCAAGGCAGGTGCAGCATCAACTTCCTCCGCTTCAAAACAAGAGGGAACTTTTGCTCAATCTAAGCAAGCCTGGAAACCTAACTAGTCCTGGAACAAAGGCAAGCAGGCCAGAAAGCCTGCTGCTGCCTCTAAGACAGCATGAAGGAACGGCCCCTTATCCGGCGACGGATCTAGTAGGGGGCAGACTTTCTCTCTTCGCCCAGGCGTGGGCAAGAGATGTTCAGGATCCCTGGGCGTTGGAGATCATATCTCAGGGATATCTTCTGGACTTCAAAGCTTCCCCTCCACAAGGGAGATTTCATCTTTCAAGGCTATCTGCAAATCAGATAAAGAAAGAGGCATTCCTACGCTGTGTGCAAGACCTCCTAGTTATGGGAGTGATCCATCCAGTTCCGCAGACGGAACAAGGACAGGGTTTTTATTCAAATCTGTTTGTGGTTCCCAAAAAAGAGGGAACCTTCAGACCAATTTTGGATCTAAAGATCTTCAGAGTTCCATCTTTCAAAATGGAAACTATTCGGACCATCCTACCCATGATCCAAGAAGGTCAGTACATGACCACAGTGGACTTAAAGGATGCCTACCTTCACATACCGATTCACAAAGATCATCATCGGTTTCTAAGGTTTGCCTTTCTAGACAGGCATTACCAATTTGTAGTTCTTCCCTTCGGGTTGGCTACAGCCCCAAGAATCTTTACAAAGGTTCTGGGCTCACTTCTGGCGGTTCTAAGACCGCGAGGCATAGCGGTGGCTCCGTATCTAGACGACATCCTGATACAGGCGTCAAGCTTTCAAGTTGCCAAGTCTCATACAGAGATAGTTCTGGCATTTCTGAGGTTGAACGGGTGGAAAGTGAACAAGGAAAAGAGTTCTCTATCCCCACTCACAAGAGTCTCCTTCTTAGGGACTCTTATAGATTCTGTAGAAATGAAAACTTACCTGACGGAGTCCAGATTATCAAAACTTCTAAATGCTTGCCGTGTTCTTCACTCCATTTCGCGCCCTTCGGTAGCTCAGTGTATGGAGGTAATCGGCTTAATGGTAGCGGCAATGGACATAGTGCCATTTGCGCGCCTTCATCTCAGACCGCTGCAATTATGCATGCTGAGTCAGTGGAATGGGGATTACACAGATTTGTCCCCTCTGCTAAATCTGGATCAAGAGACCAGAGATTCTCTTCTCTGGTGGTTGTCTCGGGTACACCTGTCCAAGGGTATGACCTTTCGCAGGCCAGATTGGACAATTGTAACAACAGATGCCAGCCTTCTAGGTTGGGGTGCATTCTGGAATTCCCTGAAGGCACAGGGATCGTGGACTCAGGAGGAGAAACTCCTTCCAATAAATATTCTGGAGTTAAGAGCGATATTCAATGCTCTTCTGGCTTGGCCTCAGTTAGCAACACTGAGGTTCATCAGATTTCAGTCGGACAACATCACGACTGTGGCTTACATCAACCATCAAGGGGGAACCAGGAGTTCCCTAGCGATGTTAGAAGTCTCAAAAATAATTCGCTGGGCAGAGTACCACTCTTGCCACCTGTCAGCAATCCATATCCCAGGCGTGGAGAACTGGGAGGCGGATTTTCTAAGTCGTCAGACTTTCCATCCAGGGGAGTGGGAACTCCATCCGGAGGTGTTTGCTCAGTTGATTCATCGTTGGGGCAAACCAGAGTTGGATCTCATGGCGTCTCGCCAGAACGCCAAGCTTCCTTGTTACGGATCCAGGTCCAGGGACCCAGAAGCGACGCTGATAGATGCGCTAGCAGCGCCTTGGTTCTTCAACCTGGCTTATGTGTTTCCACCGTTTCCTCTGCTCCCTTGACTGATTGCCAAAATCAAACAGGAGAGAGCATCAGTGATTCTGATAGCACCTGCGTGGCCACGCAGGACTTGGTATGCAGACCTAGTGGAAATGTCATCCTTTCCACCATGGACTCTGCCTCTAAGACAGGACCTTCTGATACAAGGTCCTTTCAATCATCCAAATCTAATTTCTCTGAGACTGACTGCATGGAGATTGAACGCTTAATTCTATCAAAGCGTGGCTTCTCCGAGTCAGTCATTGATACTTTAATACAGGCACGAAAGCCTGTTACTAGGAAAATCTACCACAAGATATGGAGTAAATATCTTTATTGGTGTGAATCCAAGACTTACTCATGGAGTAAAGTTAGGATTCCTAGAATATTGTCTTTTCTCCAAGAGGGCTTGGACAAAGGATTATCAGCTAGTTCCTTAAAGGGACAGATTTCTGCTCTGTCTATTCTTTTGCACAAGCGTCTGGCAGAGGTTCCAGACGTCCAGGCATTTTGCCAGGCTTTGGTTAGATTTAAGCCTGTGTTTAAACCTGTTGCTCCCCCGTGGAGCTTAAACTTGGTTCTTAAGGTTCTTCAAGGAGTTCCGTTTGAACCCCTTCATTCCATTGATATTAAACTTTTATCTTGGAACGTTCTGTTTTTGATGGCTATTTCCTCGGCTCGGAGAGTCTCTGAGCTATCTGCCTTACAATGTGATTCTCCCTATCTGATTTTTCATGCAGATAAGGTAGTTCTGCGTACCAAACCTGGGTTTTTACCTAAGGTGGTTTCTAACAAGAATATCAATCAAGAGATTGTTGTTCCATCGTTGTGCCCTAATCCTTCTTCAAAGAAGGAACGTCTTTTACATAATCTAGACGTAGTCCGTGCCTTGAAGTTTTACTTACAAGCTACTAAGGATTTTCGTCAAACATCTTTCCTGTTTGTCGTTTCCTCTGGACAGAGGAGAGGTCAAAAAGCTTCGGCATCCTCTCTTTCCTTTTGGCTTCGGAGCGTAATAAGCCTATCCTATGAGACTGCTGGACAGCAGCCCCCTGAAAGGATTACAGCTCATTCTACTAGAGCTGTGGCTTCCACCTGGGCCTTCAAAAATGAGGCCTCTGTTGAACAGATTTGCAAGGCTGCAACTTGGTCTTTGCTTCACACTTTTTCAAAATTTTACAAATTTGATACTTCGGAGGCTGTGTTTGGGAGAAAGGTTCTTCAGGCAGTGGTTCCTTCCGCTTAATCCTGCCTTGTCCCTCCCATCATCCGTGTACTTTATCTTTGGTATTGGTATCCCACAAGTAATGGATGATCCGTGGACTGGATACACTTAACAAGAGAAAACATAATTTATGCTTACCTGATAAATTTATTTCTCTTGTAGTGTATCCAGTCCACGGCCCGCCCTGTCCTTTTAAGGCAGGTCTAAATTTTAATTAAACTACAGTCACCACTGCACCCTATGGTTTCTACTTTCTCTGTTTGTTTTCGGTCGAATGACTGGATATGACAGTTAGGGGAGGAGCTATATAGCAGCTCTGCTGTGGGTGATCCTCTTGCAACTTCCTGTTGGGAAGGAGAATATCCCACAAGTAATGGATGATCCGTGGACTGGATACACTACAAGAGAAATAAATTTATCATGTAAGCATAAATTATGTTTTTCCTTGTTCCTTTGGCAGAATGACTGGGGGATAGGGTAAGTGGGAGGGATATTTAAGCCTTTGGCTGGGGTGTCTTTGCCTCCTCCTGGTGGCCAGGTGTTGTTCTTCCTAACAGTAAGGAATGAAGTCGTAGACTCTCCCTGCCAGGAAGGAAAGGAATTTATCTGGTAAGTATAAATTATATTTTTTTGGTGTAAACAAATGTCATTAAATTGATATCGAAATTAGCAGGAAAATAATCTCTGTACACTCCCCAGAGATCACTTTTGCACTAGTTAGTTGGGAACATCTGTGAGGTAGACAGGTGCAAGTTGGCAAAAGCATAAAAATAGTAGTTTTATAAAAAAAAAACATGTAAACATCTTGGTTGTATTTCTCATACAAGACAAGAGAGAAATAAAATAAAAAAGAGTTACAGTGGCATTAACAAAAATCATAACATCATACAAAAAAAAACAAAAAAATAACATATGTACCACTATTATAAGATTAAGATACACCCAGAATAACAAGAAAAAAAAATATGTATCAGCATTATTGGGGTTTTCAAAAAAAAAGAAAAGAAAAAACATGATTTAACCATAGCCTCTCATATATCTCAACCTCCCTTCAAATACAATGTATAATGTAAAGTTGCTTGACCCAGATTACATTCTTAAAGGGATACTTTCTTAAAGGCTTTCTGCAAATGTTTTTTCTTTCATAAGGCGGTTAAAGCTCACAAGCTATGACTTGTCGGTATTCAGTTCCTGACCACTAGGAGAAGGCAAAAATTCCCAATAATCCAAGAGTACCTAATCCTTCCCACCTCTTTGGTATGCTAGTGTTATCTTTGCTTTCCATGAGGAAGGTGAAGAATTGAGGTGCTCCAGATTCTTCTTTGAGAGGGGTTCTCAAACCGATTTGAGGCCCATTTTCCCCTCAGAGAGCTGCTACAGAAAGACAGAGGGAAGATTGGAGTATAGGGTAGTGTCACAATCCCAGTAAAGGAGTTAGTCACAGTTCTTCCACAGGTGTCACAGGGACCTTACCTAAGACTCCTCCTGTTGGGTTGTCAAGAAATTCCTTATAGTGATCCTCTGTTGTACACAGCACTGGATGGGCTCTCTACTGTTAGCAGTTATTTCTGCAGCTGTGAGTAAGCACGGTAGAGTGAGTTTGTCTAAAGTTAAGTGAATTTAAACTGTTTCACAATTTATATCAAGGAATGGTTCAAAACAGGTATTCCTTATAATTCAGCTTAAAAAAAATTAAAAGGATGTTTTCCTATTCCAACTTCTAGTATAGAACTTTGTGAACCTTTTCTTAAAGTGGATGGGGTTATCTCCACGTCTGCTAAGTGCACTACTGTTCACCTAGAGGATAGTACATCTTTCAAAATCCCTATAGAAATGCAAGTCCATTTACAGAAAGGCATTTCAGCAAGTGGGTCTGTTGTTCAGACTAGTGATCAGTATCGCTTGTGTTGCTGCAGCTTCTACTCTGTGGTGTTATAATATATCTGAGGAATTATCGGATGATTCCATAGAGGAAGTTTTTCAATATAAGTTGAAATGTATAAGATCTGCTAATGCTTTAAAGGGACAGTCAAGTCCAAAAAAAACTTTCATGTAATTTTAAACAACTTTCCAATTTACTTTTATCACCAATTTTGCTTTGTTCTTTTGGTATTCTTAGTGAACGCTAAACCTAGGAGATTCATATGCTAATTTCTTTGACCTTGAAGGCCGCCTATAATCTAAATGCATTTTGATAGTTTTTCACCACTAGAGGGCATTAGTTCACGTGTTTCATATAGATAACATTGAGCTCATGCACGTGAATTTACCATGGAGACAGCTCTGATTGGCTAAAATGCAAGTCTGTCAAAAGAACTGAAATAAGGGGGCAGTCTGTTGAGGCTTAGATAGAAGGTAATTACAGAGGTATAACATGTATAATTATAACTGTGTTGGTTATGCAAAACTGGGGAATTTGTATTTAAGGAATTATCCATCTTTTAAAACAACAAAAATTCTGGTGTTGACTGTCCCTTTAATTTGTGATGCAATTATTGATGTAATCAAGTTTAATACTGAAAATATGGCATTAGCTGTTTTGACCAGAAGTGCCCTGTTGTTACAGTCATGGTCAGCTGACATGGTTTGCAAATCTAGACTACTATCCTTTCTTTCATGTAATTAGCAAGAGTCCATGAGCTAGTGACGTATGGGATATACATTCCTACCAGGAGGGGCAAAGTTTCCCAAACCTCAAAATGCCTATAAATACACCCCTCACCACACCCACAAATCAGTTTTACAAACTTTGCCTCCCATGGAGGTGGTGAAGTAAGTTTGTGCTAGATTCTACGTTGATATGCGCTTCGCAGCAGGCTGGAGCCCGGTTTTCCTCTCAGTGTGCAGTGAATGTCAGAGGGATGTGAAGAGAGTATTGCCTATTTGAATTCAATGATCTCCTTCTACGGGGTCTATTTCATAGGTTCTCTGTTATCGGTCGTAGAGATTCATCTTTTACCTCCCTTTTCAGATTGACAATATACTCTTATATATACCATTACCTCTACTGATTCTCGTTTCAGTACTGGTTTGGCTTTCTACTACATGTAGATGAGTGTCCTGGGGTAAGTAAGTCTTATTTTCTTTGACACTCTAAGCTATGGTTGGGCACTTTTATATAAAGTTCTAAATATATGTGTTTAAACATTTATGTGCCTTGATTCAGGATGTTCAACGTTCCTTATTTCATACAGTCAGTTTCATATTTGGGATAATGCATATGAATAAATCAATTTTTTCTTACCTTAAAATTTGACTTTTTTCCTGCGGGCTGTTAGGCTCGCTGGGGGTGAAAATGCTTCATTTTATTGCGTCATTCTTGGCGCGGACTTTCTTGGCGCAGAAATTTTCTTGTCATTTCCGGCGTCATACGTGTCGCCGGAAGTTGCGTCATTTTTTTTTTGACGTTTTTGCGCCAAAAAATGTTGGCGTTACCGGATGTGGCGTCATTTTTGGCACCAAAAGCATTTAGGCGCCAAATAATGTGGGCGGCTTTTTTGGCTCTAAAAAATTTGAGCGTCATTGTCTCCACAATATTTAAGTCTCATTGTTTATTGCTTCTGGTTGCTAGAAGCTTGTTCATTGGCATTTTTTTCTCATTCCTGAAACTGTCATTTAAGGAATTTGATCAATTTTGCTTTATATGTTGTTTTTTCTATTACATATTGCAAGATGTCTCGGATTGACCCTGAATCAGAAGCCACTTCTGGAAAAACGCTTAACTGAATTTCAGTTCTACCAAAGCTAAGTTCATTTTTTTTAAATGTTATAAATGTTTATCTTTAGCTATGGTTTGTAATAAGTTATTATGATATACTTTTACATGCAGAATCCATTAGTATTTATGCTTTATATATTGCCATTCTTACATCTTATGTACAAGAAATATTTAGAAGATTTATAAGAAATATTTTTCTGATTCTATTTTAAAGGCTTTGTCTGACTTCGTGCCTTCTAATAAAATTTTTAGGTCTTTTTCACTTCTTTTTTAATTATTGAAGTTTCAAATGACCAAAAACATACTGATTTATCCTTCTCTGATGATGTTTTTTCTCTTTCAGAAATTTTTCTTCATCAGATATTGACACTAACAAATCTACTTTTTTATTATTTTTTTATTATTAAAGTACATGTGTTCTTTGTTGAAAAGGTGTTGATTATTTTGGATATTAAGGTAACTAGTTCTTTAAGACTAGCTGACACTATTTCTGCCTATTTATTCTTCTGTGTTTTCAGAGGTTTTCTTTCCAATTCCCCATACTAGGGAATGGAATAGGCTGAGAATTTTCTTTTATTCCTTCTTCAAAGGTTTTAAACTTCTAATTTAACTTCAGCAGTTAAATTCAATTTGGAGGGTTCTCCAATTTATTGGGGCTATCTCTACTCCTACTAATTTTGCTATTGTTTCTATAGCAAAATAGTATTTATTTTCCTTTAGATAGTTGTATCTTATTTATGGAAAATTATTTAGTTTCAGGTACTTTTCTTGGTCCTGTGATTTATTTGGATATTGCAATTGCTTCATTTTTTCTGTTTACTTTAAGATCAAGTATCAGATTATGATTTATTTTAGCATTGTTAAAGGGACAACATTTACTAGACTAGGTGCTGTTGCATTTGTCTTGTTGTTTTGCATTTATTGATTATGCAAGTCCACTGTATTGACTGGTCCTTTAAACTGGACTATCATGCTAATAATTTCATTTGTGTCTTCATTTTATTGAATATTTTCGCAAATGAGGGTTAATCTATGTCTTTAGCTATTTTAGCTAGAAGAATTTTGTGATTTTTAAAAAATCCATATTTCTTTTGTTCTAAGATAATCAATTATTGGTTTTATAATTGGATTCAATTCTTAACTGTTACTCTGGGCTTCAAGATTGAGTTCTAAGACTAAAACTTTAAGCTTATACTAGTTTGGTTGTTCTTATTAAGGAACAAATTCCTGAGTTCTTTCCCAAGTAACATGTTTATAATTGGAAATTTTTCAGTTCGAAATCAGCTCCCTAATATTGCGATGTACGTGCCGTATTCCAGCTTGGCTGATAAGGGGCAGGTTAAGACTTCTTTGAAATTTGGTTCTATTTGGTCCAAAATTCTTTGATTTTATTCCAGTAAGGCTAACACTTTCTTTAAGTGTGTTTCTGTCCTATATATTTTGGGTACTGTTGAAGCATGGCTGGGCACCCATGGGGTTCAAGCGCTGCTCAGACCTGGAATCTTCTGGGGTATTTCTTCCAGTTCCTTTTTTAGGAACTGGGTTTTGGAGTTTTATTCAGACTATTCTGCCTTTTTATGGTCATTGATAGCATTATTTGTTTTCATTAGATGCAATAAATGCATATTTTCATTTTTCTGTTTTCATTCAGATTATATTCTGAGGATGCGAAATCTCATATGATTCACTTTGCTCTTCAGGACATAGTTAGAGGATCTTTTTTTTTTCAAAAGCTCTTGATTCCTCACACAAGGGTCACCTTTTTTTTAGGTTTCCAGATAGTTTGTGTCACTGTCTTTATCTCTATCAGACAAGGGACAATTTTATTGGGTTCCGTCTGTCGGTACCTTTAGTCTCTATTATTTCCTTCAGTTGCTATATATGCATAGAAGTTTTAGGTCTTATGGCCACAGCATTGGATTCAATTCCCTTTGCTTATTTTCAATAGATAGAACCTTTCCAGTCTTTTATGAGTGTTGTTTCTTCAAGAACATGGTTGGAGGATCAATTTACCAAAAAGTTTGTTGATTCCTCAGACAAGGGTAACATTTTTAGGTTTCCAGGTAGATTCAGTGTCCATGACTCTGTCTCTGACGGACAAGAGACGTCTGAAATTGGTTTCAGGTTGTCGAAACCTTCAGTCTCAATCATTCCCTTCGGTAGCCTTATGCATGGAAATTCTAGGTCTTATGACTGCTGCATTGGACGCGATCCCCTTTGCTCGTTTTCACATGCGACCTCTTCAGCTCTGTATGCTGAACCAGTGGTGCAGGGATTATACAAAGATATCTCAATTAATATCTTTAAAACCGATTGTTCGACACTCTCTGACGTGGTGGACAGACCACCATCATTTAGTTCAGGGGGCTTCTTTTGTTCTTCCAACCTGGACTGTGATCTCAACAGATGCAAGTCTGACAGGTTGGGGAGCTGTATGGGGGTTTCTGACAGCACAAGGGGTTTGGGAATCTCAGGAGGCGAGATTACCAATCAACATTTTGGAACTCCGTGCAATTTTCAGAGCTCTTCAGTCGTGGCCTCTTCTAAAGAGAGAGTCATTCATTTGTTTCCAGAAGGACAATGTCACAACCGTGGCATATGTCAATCATCAAGGAGGGACTCGCAGTCCTCTGGCTATGAAAGAAGTATCTCGAATACTTGTATGGGCGGAATCCAGCTCATGTCTAATTTCTGCGGTTCATATCCCAGGTATAGACAATTGGGAAGCGGATTATCTCAGTCGCCAAAAGCTACATCCGGGCGAATTGTCTCTTCACCCAGAGGTATTTCTTCAGATTGTTCAAATATGGGGACTTCCAGAAATAGATCTGATGGCTTCTCATCTAAACAAGAAGCTTCCCAGGTATCTGTCCAGATCCAGGGATCCTCAGGCGGAAGCAGTGGATGCATTGTCACTTCCTTGGAAGTATCATCGTGCTTATATCTTTCCGCCTCTAGTTCTTCTTCCAAGAGTGATTTCCAAGATTCTAAAGGAGCGTTCGTTTATTTTGCTGGTGGCTCCAGCATGGCCTCACAGGTTTTGGTATGCGGATCTTGTCCGGATGGCTACTTGCCAACCGTGGACTCTTCCGTTAAGACCAGACCTTCTATCGCAAGGTCCTTTTTTTCCATCAGGATCTCAAATCCTTAAATTTGAAGGTATGGAGATTGAACGCTTGATTCTCAGTCATAGAGGTTTCTCTGACTCCGTAATTAATACTATGTTACAGGCTCGTAAATCTTTATCTAGGATGATATATTATCGAGTCTGGAAGACTTACATTTCTTGGTGTTCTTCTCATCATTTTTCTTGGCATTCTTTTAGAATTCCTAGAATTTTACAGTTTCTTCAGGATGGTTTGGATAAAGGTTTGTCTGCAAGTTCCTTGAAAGGACAAATCTCTGCTCTTTCTGTTCTTTTTCACAGAAAGATTGCTAGTTTTCCTGATATTTATTGTTTTGTACAAGCTTTGGTTCGTATAAACCCTGTTATTAAGTCAATTTCTCCTCCTTGGAGTTTGAATTTGGTTCTAGGGGCTCTTCAAGCTCCTCCGTTTGAACCTATGCATTCGCTGGATATTAAATTACTTTCTTGGAAAGTTTTGTTTCTTTTGGCCATCTCTTCTGCTAGAAGAGTTTCTGAATTATCTGCTCTTTCTTGTGAGTCTCCTTTTCTGATTTTTCATCAGGATAAGGCGGTTTTGCGAACTTCATTTAAATTTTTACCTAAGGTTGTGAATTCTAACAACATTAGTATAGAAATTGTAGTTCCTTCATTGTGTCCTAATCCTAAGAACTCTAAGGAAAGATCGTTGCATTCTTTGGATGTAGTTAGAGCTTTGAAATATTATGTTGAAGCTACTAAAGATTTCCGAAAGACTTCTAGTCTATTTGTTATCTTTTCTGGTTCAAGGAAAGGTCAGAAGGCTTCTGCCATTTCTTTGGCATCGTGGTTAAAGTCTTTGATTCATCATGCTTATGTTGAGTCGGTTAGAACTCCGCCTCAAAGGATTACAGCTCATTCAACTAGGTCAGTCTCTACTTCCTGGGCATTTAGGAATGAAGCTTCGGTTGATCAGATTTGCAAAGCAGCAACTTGGTCTTCTTTGCATACTTTTACTAAATTCTACCATTTTGATGTGTTTTCTTCCTCAGAAGCAGTCTTTGGTAGAAAAGTACTTCAGGCAGCTGTTTCAGTTTGATTCTTCTGCTTATATTTTCAGTTTTTTTCATTATAAGATTTAAACTTTGAATTGGCTGTCTTTATTTTATCCCTCCCTCTCTAGTGACTCTTGCGTGGAAGATCCACATCTTGGGTATTCATTATCCCATACGTCACTAGCTCATGGACTCTTGCTAATTACATGAAAGAAAACATAATTTATGTAAGAACTTACCTGATAAATTCATTTCTTTCATATTAGCAAGAGTCCATGAGGCCCACCCTTTTTTTGTGGTGGTTATGATTTTTTTGTATAAAGCACAATTATTCCAATTCCTTATTTTTTATGCTTTCGCACTTTTTTTTCTTAACACCCCACTTCTTGGCTATTCGTTAAACTGATTTGTGGGTGTGGTGAGGGGTGTATTTATAGGCATTTTGAGGTTTGGGAAACTTTGCCCCTCCTGGTAGGAATGTATATCCCATACGTCACTAGCTCATGGACTCTTGCTAATATGAAAGAAATGAATTTATCAGGTAAGTTCTTACATAAATTATGTTTTTTTAAGATAAAAGATTTGTTTGGGCCTGGTCTAGACGCCATCATTTCTTCTGTAACTGGAAGAAATGGAGCATTTCTTCCCCAGGACAAGAGGTCTAGGGGAATGAATAGAGCATGCAGTCATTTCCATTCTTTTTGTCGATCAAAAAAGTCCTCGTTGTCCTTTCAGAAACAAGATTCTTTCAGTCCCTCATGGAAATCCAATCCCAGATGTAACAAGGCTAAACAGTAAAAAAAAAAAAAAAAAAAAAAAAAAGCCTTCTTCCTATTCCAAATCTGCATGATGGTACGGCCTCAATCCAGATTACCTTGGTACGGGACATATTATGCCTTTTCAGGGCCACCTAGTCTGTTTATTCAAGATCCTTATGTTATAAATATAATTTTCATGGAATACAGAATAGGCTTCAAATCAATAACCTCCCCAAGAAGGTTTCTTCTGTTTCAAAGGACCCATTAATTTCAGTTGCCTTCCTTCAATTTGTAACTGACCTGGAACTCATGGGAGTGATAGGTCCAGTACCCGTGTTGGAACAAGGCCAATGTTTTTTTTCAAACCTTTTTAAGGTCTAAGAAGAAAAAAAAGATATTCACAGGCCTATTTTAGATTTAAAAACCTCTAAACAAGTTTCTCAAGGTCCCTACTTTCAAAATAGAAACTTTTTTAACTATTCTCCCTCTGGGTCAGCATGGTCATTAAATGTCCTCAATAGATTGGAAGGATACTTACCTTCATATCCCTATCCCCAAAGATTAATTCCAGTTTCTAAGGTTTGCTTTTCTGGACAAACACTTTTAGTTTGTTGCTCTTCCATTTGGTTTTGCAACAGCTCTAATAATTTTAAACAAAGTTCTTGTAACTCTCCTGTCTTTACCTTTAGCTGTATATCACTCAAACAAACTGGTTTCTTTGGAAACATGGGGCTCGTTTACATTGAGCCGTTAAAATTGGAGCCGTAAGCTACCGAAGTTGCCGGCAGCTAAAAGTAGTTTAGTACCAGGTTTCCAATGAATTATTTAGTGCATTGCGTGCAGTCACCATTTTCGTGTAGGTGTAAATTAGCGTTATCGCTTACATCTGATGCCGGATTTCTTGAAAATGAATTTGTTACTTTGGTAACCCAAATTTACACTATGGGACTTGATCACATATACGGCGCTGCATACTTGTGCGGTGCGTATATTTTACCCACCGCTCCCTGTTATGATAAAAGCAAACCGCTAACGAATGCACAATATTTACCTCTCAACCTCTATCCCCTCACCGCAATAACTAATAAATGTATTAACCCCTAATCCTCCAACCCCCATATTGCAAAGTATCGAAGTTATTAACCCCTAAAGTGCCACCCCCACATCACAACTAATAATAAAATGTATTAACCACTAAACCGCCAACCCCCCACATCGCAACTAATAATAAAATGTACTAACAACTAAACCGCCATTCCCCCACATCGCAAAGTACATATTTAACCTATTAACCCCTAATCTGCCATCCCCCATAACGCAATATACCTATTTAACCTATTAACCCCTAAACCGCCATCCCCCCACAAAGCAAAGTATTAATCACTAAGCCCCCAAACCCAACACCCCCTAAATTAACCCCCATTACATAAAATTAAAATAGACTATTAAAGGGACACTCAGGTTAAATTAAATTGTCATGATTCAGATACAGCATGTAATTTTAAACAACTTTGCAATTTACTTCCATTAAAAAAAATGTGCACAGTCTTTTATATTTACATTTTTTGAGTCACTAGATCCTACTGAGCATGTGCAAGAATTCACAGACTATATGTATATGCATTTATGATTGGCTGATTGCTATCACATGGTACAAGGGGAGTGGAAATATACATAACTTTGAAATTTGTTATAAAAAAAAATCTACTACTCATTTGAAGTTCAGACTAAGTGCTATTGCATTGTCTTGTTATCTTGCATTTGTTGATTATACAAATATAATGTGTTGACTGGTCCTTTAAACTAATAAATGAATTAAATACCAAAATTAAAAATCCTAATCTAAAATTAAAATAAAAAATCCTAATATTGCATAAAAAATAAAACCTAAGATTTAATTTGAATACAAAATCTAAGATTACATAAAATAAAAAGTAAAAAATCTAAGATCACAAAAATTACGACTCAATGGAAATGAGCCCTCGGTTGGAAGATCAATGTTTGAAAGAATTCTCTTTCTCCTCAAACCATGGTCTCTTTCCTAGGAGTCATTATCGACTTAATTTCTATGAGATTTTCCTTTAAAGATCATAGGAGATTAAAGCTACAGACAGCTTGTGTAGCTTTTTAATCTATTTTCAATATTACAGTAGCTCACTGCATGGAATGGATAGATCTGATAATAGCAGCATCAGATGCTATCCTTTTGCATGATTTTATGAGACCTCTTCAAATTGCATGCTACATCATTGCCTTTCTCAAAGATTCCTCTTTGATTTCAAAGTAAGACAGTCTTTGTTCTGGTAAATAAATCACTGTTCCATTTCACTGGGGGCGTCCTTCATACACCCGACTTTGACAATAACTACAACAGACAAAAGTCTCTTGGGTTGGGGTGAAGTATGGGGTCCAGGAGTGCACAGGGAGTTTGGTTTCCTCTCTAATCTAGACATTTGTGCAATCTTCATAGACCTTCAGAGTTTGCCTCTCCTGTAAGAAGAGATGTATCTGCATTTTTATTGCTCTGTACAATTTCTACAGTTCATTTCCATTTGTAAATAACTGGGAAGCAGACTGTCTCAGTTGCCAATTCCTTCATCCAGGGGAATGGAGTCTTCATCTGGATGTTTTAACCAGATTGTAGATCAACCTGATGGTTTCTCGTTTGAACAACAAACTTCCCAGATACTTTTCAAAATCCAGGTATCTTCAGGTGGATTTTGTAGATTCTCTGGAGCTCCCTGGTCATTTTGTCTTATTTTCTCCAACTGTTTTGCTCCCAAGAGTGATAGCTTGGATCATTCAAGAGCTCTCATCAGTAATTCTGATTGTTCCAGCTTGGACACACAGAGCTTGGTTCATGGATCTGGTAAACATGTCCAGTTGTCCTCCATGATCTCTTCCACTAAGACTTTACCTATTGTCTTAAAACACCTTTTATTTTCATTATCTCTTGTCTCTCAATTTGAAGGCTTGGAGATTGAATGCGTAATTGTAACACTAAGAATATTTTCTGATACTGTAGTTAAAAACCTTAATTCAGGGCCAGTACGAAAGTTGTAGATGCCTTTCCATTAGAATTATCCATGTTTTGCAAGAGAGCTTAGTTAAGGGTTTATATATTAGTTAGCAGACAAAATGTTTTTCAGTCACCAAATAAGCTCTGTGGTATTTAACAGGTGTTAGGATTTTAACTAATTCGAGCAAGAAACAAAAGCCTTTCCTGTCAGGCACTGAGCATATGCTTATCCTAAGGATTTTGTATTTTAAATGAATAAATAAAAGCTATTTTTTATATATGAACTCCCGGCATCGCTTTGTTTATTGCTTCTTTATATATTGGTTGTCTAAAGGTCAGATTTCAATTTCCATGTTACGCCTCAGGAAACTTGCTAAATGTCCTGATATTCAGAGCCTTGTTCAAGCGTTAGGATAAAACCAGTGACTACACGAATTTCTCCTTTTGAGCCTATGCACACTTTAAACATTCATCTTCTGTACTGTTTCTTTTAGCAATGTCTGCCAGAAGAGGTTTCTGAATTGACTGCCCTTTCTTGTGAGCCTCCTTATCTTGTTTTTCACAAGGATAAGGTAGTTTAAAGGACATTTTTTTTTCTTTTTACCAAATGTGGTTTCTTCTGATAACATCAATCAGGAAATTGTTCCTTTACTTTGTCCTAATCCACAAAATTCAGTTTAGACTACTACATAATTTTGATGTAGTGAGAGTTATTTACAAGCTGCAAAAGATTTTAGACAATCCTCTAATTTGCTTATTCATTTCCAAGAAGACCACAGCTGTTACTTTAGCTTCAAGGCTAAAACTCTTGATTTTCAATGATTAGTTGGAGGTGGGAAGGTTTCTCCAAAATGTATTACATCTCATCCTACTAGCTTAGTTTCCACTTCTTGGATTTTCAAAAATCAGTCATGTATTGATCAAATCTGCCACTGTGCTGTTTTCGCTTCTTCTGAAGCGGATTTTGGTGGTAATGTCTTCCAGGAAACAGTATCTGGAAATTAGGTTCTTGCCTTTCAAAAAAAAAAATTGCCCAACCCAGAATACTAATAGATTCCACAGCTAGGGTATTAGTTCCCACAAATAATGGCTTGTGGACTCTAACCATCTTATGAAAGAAAACAAAATGTATGCTTACCTAATAAATTAATTTCTTTCATGGTGGTGAGAGTCCACAAGATCCACCCATTTGCTCTAAAAAAAATTCTGCATCTCCATCTATTTAATATCAGAGTTATGACATTAATGAGACTTATATTTGATAGACCTACTTTAAAGGGACATAAAACAGGTTGCTATCTGTGCATATCATAAAAGGGCTAATTAATTAAAAATAGTTTGCATATTTTTTTTTTTTTAAATTGCTGGCAAGTATTTTAAAATATATTTCTTCTGTTAAGTGTGATCAGTCCACGGGTCATCATTACTTGTGGGATATTATCTGCTCCCCTACAGGAAGTGCAAGAGGATTCACCCAGCAGAGTTGCTATATAGCTCCTCCCCTCTACGTCACCCCCAGTCATTCTCTTGCACCCAGCAACTAGATAGGTCGTGTGAGAGGACTATGGTGATTATACTTAGTTTTATATCTTCAATCAAAAGTTTGTTATTTTAAAATAACACCGGAGTGTGTTATTACCTCTCTGGCAGAGTTTGAGGAAGAATCTACCAGAGTTTTGCTATGATTTTAGCCGGAGTAGTTAAGATCATATTGCTGTTTCTCGGCCATCTGAGGAGAGGTAAACTTCAGATCAGGGGACAGCGGGCAGATGAATCTGCATAGAGGTATGTAGCAGCTTTTATTTTCTGACAATGGAATTGATGAGAAAATCCTGCCATACCGATATAATGTCATGTATGTATACTTTACACTTCAGTATTCTGGGAGAATGGTAATTCACTAGAATTACACTGTAAGAAAGACATAAAGCTGTTTAATAACTAGAGATTATGTTTAACGTTTTTGCTGGAATGTAAAATCGTTTTCATTTACTGAGGTACTGAGTGAATAAATGTTTGGGCACTATTTTTCCACTTGGCAGTTGCTTAAATCTGTTTTTTTCTGTCAGTTTCTGTTCTCCCTCACTGCTGTGTGTGTGGGGGAGGGGCGCTTTTACTATGCATCAAATATTTCAGTCAGCACAGCAGAGCTGTGAGAATTATAGTTTGACTGAAATAAAAACGTTTATTCTGTAATTTGTTTCCTGCTTTCAGAAATTGTTATCTTTGCTAATGGGATTAAACCTTTGCTAAAGTTGTGTTGTTTAATTGCTGAGGGGAACAATCCTTTGCTAAAACTGTATATTCTGACAAAGATTGATGCTATAACTTAATTATTTTAACTGTTATAATTTTTTTCTGTGCTTCTTAAAGGCACAGTTCGTTTTCATATTATTTGTAAATTACTTTGAAAAGTATTTCCAAGTTGCTGTTTATTTGCTAGTGTGTTAAACATGTCTGATTCAGAGGAATATCTCTGTGCTATATGTGTTAATGCCAAAGTGGAGCCCAATAGAAATTTATGTACTAAATGTATTGATGCTATTTTAAAAAACAGTCAATCTGTACAAATTGAACATATTTCACCAAACAACGAGGGGAGAGTTATGCCGACTAACTCGCCTCACGTGTCAGTACCTGCATCTCCCGCTCAGGAGGTGCGTGATATTGTAGCGCCGAGTACATCTGGGCGGCCATTACAAATCACATTACAAGATATGGCTACTGTTATGGCTGAAGTTTTGGCTAAACTACCAGAACTAAGAGGTAAACGTGATCACTCTGGGGTGAGAACAGAGTGCGCTGATAATGCAAGGGCCATGTCTGATACTGCGTCACAGTTTGCAGAACGTGAAGACGGAGAGCTTCATTCTGTGGGTGACGGTTCTGATCCAAATAAACTGGACTCAGACATTTCAAATTTTAAATTTAAGCTTGAGAACCTCCGTGTGTTACTAGGGGAGGTATTAGCGGCTCTGAATGATTGTAACACAGTTGCAATCCCAGAGAAAATGTGTAGGTTGGATAAATATTTTGCGGTACCGACGAGTACTGACGTTTTTCCTATACCTAAGAGACTTACTGACATTGTTACTAAGGAGTGGGATAGACCCGGTGTGCCTTTCTCACCCCCTCCTATATTCAGAAAGATGTTTCCAATAGACGCCGCCACACGGGACTTATGGCAAATGGTCCCTAAGGTGGAGGGAGCAGTTTCTACTTTAGCTAAGCGTACCACTATCCCAGTGGAGGATAGCTGTGCTTTTTCAGATCCAATGGATAAAAAATTAGAGGGTTACCTTAAGAAAATGTTTGTTCAACAAGGGTTTATATTGCAACCTCTTGCATGTATTGCGCCTGTCACGGCTGCAGCAGCATTTTGGTTTGAGTCTCTGGAAGAGACACTTCAATCATCCACACTAGATGACATCACACACAAACTTAAATTCCTTAAGTTAGCTAATTCATTTATTTCAGATGCCGTAGTACATTTAACTAAACTTGCGGCTAAAAATTCAGGATTCGCCATTCAGGCACGCAGAGCTCTGTGGCTGAAATCCTGGTCAGCTGATGTTACGTCTAAATCTAAATTGCTTAATATTCCTTTCAAAGGGCAGACCTTATTCGGGCCCGGCTTGAAAGAGATTATTGCTGACATTACAGGAGGTAAAGGTCATGCCCTGCCTCAGGACAAGGCCAAAGCCAAGGCTAGACAGTCCAATTTTCGTTCCTTTCGTAATTTCAAAGCAGGAGCAGCATCAACTTCCTCTGCACCAAAACAGGAAGGAGCTGTTGCTCGCTACAGACAAGGCTGGAAACCTAACCAGTCCTGGAACAGGGGCAAACAGGCCAGAAAACCTGCTGCTGCCCCTAAGACAGCATGAATTGAGGGCCCCCGATCCGGGACCGGATCTAGTGGGGGGCAGACTTTCCCTCTTCGCCCAGGCTTGGGCAAGAGATGTTCAGGATCCCTGGGCGTTAGAGATCATATCTCAGGGATACCTTCTGGACTTCAAATCCTCTCCCCCAAGAGGGAGATTTCATCTGTCAAGGTTGTCAACAAACCTAACAAAGAAGGAAGCGTTTCTACGCTGCGTACAAGATCTTTTATTAATGGGAGTGATCCATCCAGTTCCGCGGTTGGAACTAGGACAAGGGTTTTACTCAAATCTGTTTGTAGTTCCCAAAAAAGAGGGAACCTTCAGGCCAATCTTGGATTTAAAGATCCTAAACAAATTCCTAAGAGTTCCATCGTTCAAGATGGAAACTATTCGAACATTTTTGCCCATGATCCAAGAGGGTCAGTACATGACCACAGTGGATTTAAAGGATGCTTACCTTCACATACCGATTCACAAAAGCCATTACCGGTATCTAAGGTTTGCCTTTTTAGACAGGCATTACCAGTTTGTAGCTCTTCCATTCGGACTGGCTACGGCTCCAAGAATCTTCACAAAGGTTCTGGGCACTCTTCTGGCGGTACTAAGACCGCGAGGAATTTCAGTAGCTCCGTACTTAGACGACATACTGATACAAGCTTCAAGCCTTCAAACTGCCAAATCTCATACAGAGATAGTACTGGCATTTCTAAGGTCGCATGGATGGAAAGTGAACGAAAAGAAAAGTTCTCTCTTTCCACTCACAAGAGTTCCCTTCCTGGGGACTCTGATAGATTCTGTAGAAATGAAGATTTACCTGACAGAGGACAGGTTAACAAAACTTCAAAGTGCATGCCGTGTCCTTCATGCTATTCAACACCCGTCAGTAGCTCAATGCATGGAGGTAATCGGACTAATGGTAGCAGCAATGGACATAGTTCCTTTTGCATGCCTACATCTCAGACCACTGCAACTGTGCATGCTAAGTCAGTGGAATGGGGATTACTCAGATTTGTCCCCCACTCTAAATCTGAATCAAGAGACCAGAAATTCTCTTCTATGGTGGCTTTCTCGGCCACATCTGGCCAGGGGAATGCCATTCAGCAGGCCAGACTGGTCAATTGTAACAACAGACGCCAGCCTACTAGGTTGGGGCGCTGTCTGGAATTCTCTGAAGGCTCAGGGACTATGGAATCAGGAGGAGAGTCTTCTTCCAATAAACATTCTGGAATTGAGAGCAGTCCTCAATGCTCTTCTGGCTTGACCCCAGTTAACAACTCGGGGGTTCATCAGGTTCCAGTCGGACAACATCACGACTGTAGCTTATATCAACCATCAGGGAGGGACAAGAAGCTCCCTAGCAATGATGGAAGTATCGAAGATAATTCGCTGGGCAGAGTCTCACTCTTGCCACCTGTCTGCAATCCACATCCCGGGAGTGGAGAACTGGGAGGCGGATTTCTTAAGTCGTCAGACTTTTCATCCAGGGGAGTGGGAACTTCATCCAGAGGTCTTTGCCCAAATACTTCGACGTTGGGGCAAACCAGAGATAGATCTCATGGCGTCTCGACAGAACGCCAAGCTTCCGCGCTACGGGTCCAGATCCAGGGATCCGGGAGCGGTCCTGATAGATGCCTTGACAGCACCATGGACCTTCAGGATGGCTTATGTGTTTCCACCTTTCCCTATGCTTCCTCGATTGATTGCCAGAATCAAACAGGAGAAAGCATCAGTGATTCTAATAGCGCCTGCATGGCCACGCAGGACTTGGTATACAGATCTGGTGGACATGTCATTCTGTCCACCTTGGTCGTTACCTCTGAAACAGGACCTTCTGATTCAGGGTCCTTTCAAACATCAAAATCTAACTTCTCTGGAGCTGACTGCTTGGAAATTGAACGCTTGATCTTATCAAAGCGTGGTTTTTCTGAGTCAGTTATTGATACCTTAATACAGGCTAGGAAGCCTGTTACCAGAAAGATTTATTATAAAATATGGCGTAAATACCTATATTGGTGCGAATCCAAAGGTTACTCTTGGAGTAAGGTTAGGATTCCTAGGATATTGTCTTTTCTACAAGAAGGTTTAGAAAAGGGGTTATCCGCTAGTTCCTTAAAGGGACAGATCTCAGCTCTGTCCATTCTGTTACACAAGCGTCTGTCAGAAGTTCCAGACGTTCAGGCTTTTTGTCAGGCTTTGGCCAGGATTAAACCTGTGTTTAAAGCTGTGGCTCCACCATGGAGTTTAAACCTTGTTCTTAACGTTTTACAGGGTGTTCCGTTTGAACCCCTTCATTCCATTGTTATAAAGTTGTTATCTTGGAAAGTTCTATTTTTAATGGCTATTTCCTCGGCTCGAAGAGTCTCTGAATTATCAGCCTTACATTGTGATTCTCCTTATTTGATTTTTCACTCGGATAAGGTAGTTCTGCGTACTAAACCTGGGTTCTTACCTAAGGTAGTCACTAACAGGAATATCAATCAGGAGATTGTTGTTCCATCCTTGTGCCCAAATCCTTCTTCGAGGAAGGAACGTCTTTTGCACAATCTGGATGTAGTTCGTGCCCTTAAATTTTATTTACAGGCAACTAAAGATTTTCGACAAACGTCTTCCCTGTTTGTCGTTTACTCTGGTCAGAGGAGAGGTCAAAAAGCTTCTGCTACCTCTCTCTCTTTTTGGCTTCGTAGCATAATTCGTTTAGCTTATGAGACTGCTGGACAGCAGCCTCCTGAAAGAATTACAGCTCATTCCACTAGAGCTGTGGCTTCCACTTGGGCCTTTAAGAATGAGGCCTCTGTTGAACAGATTTGCAAGGCTGCAACTTGGTCTTCGCTTCATACTTTTTACAAATTTGACACTTTTGCTTCCTCGGAGGCTATTTTTGGGAGAAAGGTTCTTCAAGCAGTGGTTCCTTCTGTATAAAGAGCCTGCCTATCCCTCCCGTCATCCGTGTACTTTTGCTTTGGTATTGGTATCCCACAAGTAATGATGACCCGTGGACTGATCACACTTAACAGAAGAAAACATAATTTATGCTTACCTGATAAATTCCTTTCTTCTGTAGTGTGATCAGTCCACGGCCCGCCCTGTTTTTTAAGGCAGGTAAATATTTTTTAAATTATACTCCAGTCACCACTACACCCTTGGCTTCTCCTTTCTCGTTGGTCCTTGGTCGAATGACTGGAGGTGACGTAGAGGGGAGGAGCTATATAGCAACTCTGCTGGGTGAATCCTCTTGCACTTCCTGTAGGGGAGCAGATAATATCCCACAAGTAATGATGACCCGTGGACTGATCACACTACAGAAGAAAGGAATTTATCAGGTAAGCATAAATTATGTTTTTTTTTTTTAAAAAGCAAAATTAATTACATAGCTAAAGTGCCTGGAGAAGCCAACTCCACCCACCCTTATCAGTGTTTAGACACAGGCATTGTATTTCAACTGAGTTCACAGCTTCTAGGCATGCTCCAGCATATAATCCCTATTCACTTTTGCATTCTACCAAAATAACAATAAATATAGATACAGCCATAGAAGGAAATGTGTGAGGGGAGTTAGAGCTTTACAATTCAGAAACTAAAATAAAGGGTTAATGGCGAGGCAGTGCAGTATAACTTTGCAGGTAATGTAATTAAAGTACTTATTATATTTTGTCTCTATCCCAACTTGTTTTATGTCCCTTTAATAGGGAAGAGAAAAAAACATAATATCTCTTTCTAGAACTATGTTCAACCGCCATATCACTTTATTCCAAGTAAGTAAAATATAACCATTTTGGTAAATCCTCAGAAATTACTTTATTTAAATCAGTATATGACTCTGGTAGGCCTATTATTCTAACATTGTTCCTGGGGTGTTTTTGACTTCCCTTGCTGTTTAGTCATACCTGACAATGGTGAAGTTGCTAGTGTTATCTTAAGCATTTCACACCTCTGAGGTAGCTTTTTTAAAGAGTGTTTGAGAATGGGCCCTATAAGCTTTAAACACCATAGCCTTTATGCTTTTCTAAAGCTATTTACTTTTTTCAACAAACACTTTTTGCCTCTTCACAAATGCTTTATTGCCTATTTAATCAAAGTAGCTGTGACCTATTATGATAGCTGCTTTAATCGACCACACCCTACTTGTTTTTCTTCTTCTATAAAGCTGGTTTGCACACTACCTCTGAGAGGGATGTTAAAAATAATAGAAAATGGCAGACAATCCTTGCAGATAAGAGACAGAGCTATGATACATTACAGCTATGCAAAACTGTATCCCATTATTTATCTACTTGAGTGCTTCATTCTTTAAGAGGTCTGTAGATTCTCTGAAGTCACCTAGTTTTGCTTCTTTGTTTGGCCCTTATTGTCTACCTTTTAGTAGTAAACTTCTACACATTGGCTAATATATATTTATTTATTTAAATTATTCTAAGCTTTGTGGGAATTATAACAACTTTTTCAATATTTCCTTCCTAATAGTAGGGGATATAATGTTTTGATAGACCTGCATGAGTTCATCTCTCCCAGAACACCGGAGCCAGCAAGCTAATGACTGAACAAATAACCATTAAAGACGTATTTAATTTTTGTTCATGAAAACTGTAAAATAAACTGTATTGGGTTCCGTATTGAGGAATTATTTGAGAAATTGAAGCAATAGATGGTTACATCGTTACGTCCGTGTTACTTGCTTCCCAGTGTATAGGAAATAAAATCCCATTTTAGCAGCAGGAGAGGCAGGTTAAGTTATTTGGAGAGTGGAATCATGCTGCCTCAGATTACCAGACCTAAAAATTGAATATGAAATCTTCCATGTGGCAGTAACGGCCAAAAGAATCATTATAAACTGTATATACTTTACAACAGGGGTGCTCAACCTTTTCATATTAAGGGCCACATTTGCTTTCCTATTTTACTTGCAGGACTTGTGAGTAAATTTTGGAAATTCAATTGCTCCAAATAAAAATGTTATACAAAAAAATAGTTACACAAAAAGCTCAGTTTTTATGACTGCATTACAACAGACCTGCACATTTTAGCTTGCTATTTTCTTGTCATCAATATATTATAGGTTCTTATGGTTAGTCAGCATGTAAGAAGCTGCTGACCCCAGCCCCTTTAAAGGGACAGTCTAGTATAAATTAAACTTTGCTTATTCAGATAGGTACTTTTAATTTTAATCAACTTTCCAATTTACTTTTATCATCAAATTTGCTTTTTTCACTTGGTATTCTTAGTTTAAACTAAACATAGGTAGGCTCATATGCTAATTTCTAAGCCTTTGAGGGCTGCCTCTTATCACATGCTTTTTAAATCTCTTTTCAACACAGAGACAGAAAGTACACGTGGGCCATATAGATAACACTGTGTTCAGGCACAGGGGGTTATTTAAGATCTAGCCTAACACAATGCTAAATGCAAAACAATAGATAATAAACAGTCACAGTCATGTGATCAGGGGGCTGGAAGAAGGTTCCTAGATACAAGGTAATCACAGAGGTTAAAAGTATATTACTATAACTGTGTTGGTTATGCAAAACTGGGGAATGGGTAATAAAGGGATTATCTATCTTTTAAAACAATAACAATTCTATGGTAGACTGTCCCTTTAAACTACCTATACCCAGCCCCCTTCCACTATTAAAGCAATTACCAGTGGCGCGCTCTGGACTCGAGCCAGATCCAATAGAGGTGGAGGAGGAGGCAGGGTTAATGCAATCCATGTTTCTCAGGGAGAAGTAGCTGTAGTAAGCTGAAAAGTCGGACATCCAGCGGGACTCGTCCACAGTCCCCATATATTAACAAACAGTAGAAATCACCATAGAGTCCCTCCATACACGTTTTGGCTCCTGCCTTTCTCAATGACGTCATTGAGAAAGGCAGGAGCCGAAATGCATATGCTGTGAGAGTTATCAGTACTATGCACTAACAGCTTTATTTTTGTTACCTCTTTTGGTGGTTTGCTTTTAACACTTGTCACAATAAATATGGATATTTTATTATATGGACGGACTCTATAGTGATTTCTACCCTTCTAATATTACTCTAACTACCATTGGCCCATCTAGCCTAGCCTGGTCCCCACTGCTGACACCTGCCCACTTTAATTAACCATTCAGAAGAGTACACCTAATGACAGCAGTCCCACCTAATGTAATCCTTATTGGTCGTAATTAGTGGTAGCTGCATTTTGACCAACTGGGTTAGTTAGGATTAGGGTTCATAGCAGTGGGGTTAGGTTAAGACTAGGCTATTCTTTAAGGACCAGCTCTAGTCAGCCATAAATAAAATGGGCTTAGCAATCAGCCACAATTAATAGTGATAGAAAAAAAATACTGTCACTACTATATTTTATCATTTGTATACTTATACATATTACTTAGAAAATAATCAAACAACAAGAGAGGCGTTACATGTGTGTATCAATAAGGACTGGTTACCAGCCTATTGCACCACATACAGGGTACCCTGCTGGTGACCAGTCTTTATTGATACAAACATGCGGGGCCTCTCTTGTAGTTTCATTGCCTTTTAGAAGTATTGCACTGCAAGTGAGAGGGGAGAGTGCATCCTTCTGATCAGATAGGAGTTTCACAATAGCACCCCTTATCAAAGAATATTGGACAATTGCCACCTTCTGGATATTGGACTTTCTATTGTAACTATAGTTGATCCAGTTTTACCCCACTTTTTTAGGGGTTGTTTCACATATGTTTTGTACCTTTATTACATCATGTGCTGTGTTAGAGATTGTGTTTGTGCGCCCCCTATTGATAGTGTGGTGTTTTGATCCACACTATCTTTTTATATCTTTTTTTATATATTACTTAGGACTGTCATTATGGGTTTACTGCCATTTTATTCAGCTTCATTGTCATCACACATTAGCTACACATTGTTTCTGTCCAAGTAACAACTCTGTCGCTACAATGTGCCTACAAATTGTCCGCTACCTTAATTTCTTTGACTCAGTGATTATTCCCTTCTGTCAGCCATACGCACTGTTAACACCTTCTAGAATTTCTCCCTCAAAATCCCTGTTGTCCTCTTTAGGGGTCCCTTATATCATCCTTCGAGTTTGATGTTGCATCTACTATGTGACCCTTTATGGATCAAGACTTGGGGGTGCAATGCAGTGTTCCTCAACTACAGTCCTCTGGTCCCCTAACAGGCCAGTTTTCCATATTATCTTAAATAAAGTACAGGATAAATAATCAGCTGATGAGTGAAAGCAGGTTAGTAACCATGGTTTCTGATCAGCTGATTATTTGACCTGTGCTCTAGTTCAGATATCATGAAAGCCTGGCATGTTAGGGGTACTTGAGGACAGGAGCTGAGAAACGCTGGTGTAATGGAAGATACATAATCCCTTCCTGCACCTTTTGCTTGTGAAGATATAGCAGTAGCTCCTTCTACCTAGCAACTGTCACTGTGCCAATCAGAGATACATTTCCTCACTTGCTTCTTAATATCTTTTGCTTCAACATGGTTCTTCATTGCTTCCACATTCTATTCAACAAAATAGTTATATTCCACTCTGCTGCAGTGACTTCATGACCTCAATGTGTATATTTATGGGAAATTTGTGGCATTTTTACCTAGAAGTATTATTTTTAGACTAATTAAAATATATAACCAGCACAGAGTAAATGTCTAATCTGCCCTCTCACGTGGAACGGTTTCACATATTTAAAAGAACAGTAAAGTCAGAATTAAACTTAAATGGATGTGATAGTGCATGCAATTTTAAATAACTTTTGATTTTACTTCTTTTATCAAATGTGCTTAGTTCTCTTGGTATTCTTTGGGTGTATATACTAATTCTCGGTGAGCGCAGAAGTGCACACAAGTCTTTAGCCATCTGGCAGCTGTGTGTGCAACAATGTTTATAGCAATTTTATACTTTGTTGCAAATACTTCTGCCATAGCATACTAGACGTGTACACTCCTGAGCTCCCATCAGTCTACCCAGGTTTACTTTTCAACAAAGAATAATAAGGGAACAAATGTGATAATACAAGTATATTGGATAGTTAATGCTCTATCTGAATCATGAACCTTCTGACTTTACTCTCCCTTTAAGAAAGTTGATATAAACAATAAAAAGTGATATTTTTTAACATTGTCAAAAGAAGAAAATGCCTATTTGTCCTGGAGTTGGGTTTATAAAATGCATGAGACATAGTGGCATATTTATCAAGCTTCGTATAGAGCTTGATGCCCCGTGTTTCTCGCAAACCTTCAGGCTCGCCGGAAACACAAGTTATGAAGACCGCTGCTCCATAACCTGTCCAACTGCTCTGAGGTGGCGGACAGACATCGCCAGAAATCAACCCGATTGAATACGATCGGGTTGATTGACACCCCCTGCTAGCGGCAGATTGGCCGCAAATCTGCATGGGGTGGTATTGCACCAGCAGTTCACAAGAACTGCTGGTGCAATGATTAACGCTGACAGCGTATGCTGTCGACATTTATCAATGTGCAGCGGACATGATCTGCAATATCGAATCATGTCCGCTCGCACAATGATAATTTGGCCCCATAATATCAGTGCAACAGTAGTTACATAGTTGCTTGTTGTACACATGAGCTGCATTGTTTTAAAAATGGTGGATTATTGGCATCAAGAAATACATAAGTGAATGCTTATGCTTGTATACAGGAAACAAAATACTGGGAGAGGAGTCATTTGCATAGGAATTATATATATATATTTTTTTACATTCATTTGGCAAGTTTCTTTTGATGGAAGGCCAGTCACTCATGGCAGGATAGTCCAGGGTCCTCGGTACATTATACTCACGCTTATGCTAACAATATCTCTTGAAAATAATATTAGATTATAATCATTTTTTAGATAAAAATTATAAATTAGTTACTGTTTAAGAATTGTATTTAAAGAGAGTGTTTACTTAAATATTACAGATAAATATGTAATGGTGAAATGCATCAGGCAGCTTGTTCCATACTAAGCCACAACCATCCAAGCAAGGAGCACAGAAGCACAAACTGCGTTATAAAACTTCACCTTTATTCCAAACACTTAAAGTAGGTAAATCCAACAAGTTGGTACGAACAGCATACATGGTGGTGCAATCCTGTGCTACCAGCTGACGCGTTTCAGCTTTAACCATAATCTAAAGGGGGGGGGGGCATTGTGTAACCCCACAGGTATATGCTTGCCACAATTTACTATTTGCTTACTGATTAATAATGACATCTTCTATAACTCTGTTGGATGTCAGAAGCATACCTACATAATATATAAAAAAAAATCTGCATAGGAACCCTTATTTAAAAAAAGTATCCTCCTTTAAAGGCAAGAAAGAAAATTACTTACATGTCCCTTTAAAGAAGAGTGTTGCTATTGCTATTGCAAACTGCTTGGGACTGGAAATGGTTTGATTTTTATAATATTTTCATCTTTAAAATGGGACAATTGAGGGTGTGGCTGGGACCAAGTCTAAACAACAATATCTAAAGTCATTTATGCAATATTTACATGTCATAATACAGCTTATACATGTAACCTAAAGGTTGTTTTATATCACTTTTAATACCTTAGTGACTTACAGGCAGGGAAAACGGTAATTTTTGAAAAGTTTATTTAAAAAAAAATAATTTAAAAGTTTGGATTTTAGAATAAATTTGGTTTTTGGAATCCAGGATTTTGGAATATGTGCCTGTTCTTGTGATGGTCTTACACTTGAGTGCAATAATACCGAGGCACAAGGAGATTTTTGGGGAGGGAAATTTTGAGCCCTTGGACAGACCAGCAGCACCTGCTCAATGCCACTTGATGTAAATACATCTCTCAGGTATCTGGGGTGGGGTGGGGTGTGTGCGGAGTTGTCGCATCCTATGGGAGTTTGTAAATATATCCTTTTTGTGTATTGAAGTTAGGGGAAGTAAGGAACAAATGAATGTTTAACAAAAAATATTTTGCTTAATGTCCCCAATAACATTTACTTACCACCCTTGGATGTGTTTATAAAATGTATATGGTAATATTTCATTAAAGTGATTGTAATGTTTAACAAATTAAAGCCCAGTATCTAAAAAAACTTTAGCACTTTAATTAATTAAACTTTACAATGACGCTTTTTTTTTTTAAATACCTTTTTGTTACTGTAAACAGACCAGCGATCCTCCGTCCTCATCTTCTGTATTTTGCAGATCAATGATGAATCCGGCTTCCTCCAATCGTTGCGTCCAACTCGTGGGGTACACAACGATTGGAGGAAGCCGGATTCGTCATCCATATGCAAAATACAGAAGAAGATCCAGGCGGAGGATCGCCAGGCTGTTTACAGTAAAGAAAAGGTAAGTATTTTTTTTTTTTTTTTAAAAAGCATCATTGTAAAGTGTAATTAATTAAAGTGCTCCTGGTTTTAAGAGTATTTTTAGATACTGGGCTTTAATTAATTAAACTTTACAATCACTTTAAAGACCACTCAACACAGTGGAATGGCTTAATCAATAGATGCATAATAAATAGACAATGCAAAATCACTTTAGTTTGAAGTTCGCATGAGAAGTAAACAAATTCTGACACATTTCAAAGTTTTATTTTCCTTCCCACGGCTTCATGTGACAGCCAACATCCAATCACAAAATGTGTATATTCTGTGAATTTTGCACATGCTCAGTAGGAGCTTGTGCCTCAGAAAGTGTGCATATAAAAATATTGTGCATATATAGATGATGGATGTGATTTGGAAAGTTGTTTAGAATTGTGTGCTCTTGCTGAATAATGAAAGTTTAATTTTGACTTTAATTTTCTTTTAATTTAAGTTATTGTTCTTATTATTATCCTAATTTATTTGCAAAGTGACACCAAATTCCATAGTGCTTGCTAATATTATTTGATACTGAAAAACACTGATCTAAATAATATTTAACATGTCTATAAATGACATCAAGTCATCAAAACCATCTCTACTAATTATTATGGGTTTTAAATTGTCATAGAATCTCTTTTAATAACTCTAACATATCTTAGCATCTGTTTTCCATAGTGGAATGAATAGCTAATCAAATGAGAAATGTGGAGCAAATGCTCACTACTTTATTTCCTGATGCTTTCTGAATAATTTACCATTTTCAAATCATCATGTGTAAATTGTGTACATATATGGTGCTGATGTTTTATTTTCTCTATCCTAAAAATATATATATTTTAGTTGTTTTGGTCACTAATCCCAGCTATCATGTTTAAAAATGCAGCAAGTCAACTGTTATATTGCAGATATAGTGTATAATTACTGGCAAATGTGCTTTGTCTGTTATTAATATCAGTGCCACTGCTGTGAATAATGGCATTTGCATTGGAACTGAATTGCACATTTCACATCCACTTTACTGCTGCAGAGACTACAATACATTGCTAAGTAGTGAAGGGATTCAATTAGGTCCCATAGCTTTTTATTGTAGCCCCACTGGCAAATAGTGAATGGTTTAGCAGCAATCCATCTTCCACAGGACCCAAAAATCTCAGACAGATTTCACAGAATGGAAGCTAGATTCTAACATTATATATTATCGATGATCTCGCCTCTACCTTCCTGACAGGGATAACTATATCATACTATGGGGCCAATTTATGAATGCGCGAGCGGACATTATACGATGTAGCGTATCTAGGGTTGCCACCTTTTCCTTAAAAAAATACCGGCCATGGGTGATGGAGGAGCAATAACAGGGCGGAGCTGAATAAAAAGGCTTTGCTACAAAACATGCTTGTGCACAGCAGAATAGTAATGCAGAATTGTAGGTAGAGGGTTTCTACAGAACGCAGAAGTAGTCACCTTTCCTGCTCTGGTAGTAGTGTGAATTTTTTTTAATGGATTTACACCTTGTTTACTGCAGCCTCTTACCAGTAGCCAAACAACACCCACCATAGAGGAGCCAATCTGAACTTGTTACTGTCATTTTTTTAGGAAAACATTTTTTTTGCCTGTTTTGCAGTTCTTATAATATCCACTGAAGCTATATGTGTCAGGATAAAGTTTGCGAAACGTCTTTACAACCCCCCCAAAAATGAAAGAAATATTTTGGAGTTAAACATTTCTTAACATAATTAAACACAAAAAATAAGATACCCTCTCACTAAAATGAAAGGATGCCTGTATCACAAAAGTAGTACAGCACTATAACACTATGTTCTCTCTGGAGCACAGGATCCATATTGTATTTTATATACAGTCCAACGCTTAAAAGTTTGTGATGACGGGTGGATGACACATAAACAGGATACACCACTACAGTTTGGGCTTCTGTTGTGCTTCTGTGAGAATACAGTATATTGTAGCACAGTATGAAAAGTGTGTTATTTATTACTTAGTAAAACGAACTCCGAGTATACAGCATTCTCCATACTTGCAAATACCTGCATCTGAAATATTGGAGGTTTGATTCATTTATCTGGGACTAACTATTGTATCTGTACGTCTGTAGCAAAAACAAAGAAGTTTCTAATGCTGATAAAAATAAAAATGTTAAGAAGATACAAGAAAGACTAACATAAAATACATTTTATCTACCTGATCAGCATAAAACTTATTACCTCTGTCTTGCTGGTACGTTGTTAGTTTCCGGGGGAATGTACAGTCAGACTCCAGCAGCTACTAAATCCCTTCCCTGCATCAATCTCCTTTATTTAGTTAAAGGGACACTAAACCCAATTTTTTTCTTTCATGATGCAATTTTAAGCAACTTTAATTTACTCCTATTATTCATTTTGTCTTCTTTCTCTTGCTATCTTTATTTCAAAAGCAGGAATGTAATGCATAGGAGCCGGCCCATTTTAGGTTGAGAACCTGGGTTATGCTTGCTTATTGGTGGGCAAATGTACTGTAAGCCTCCAATAAGCAAGCGCTTTCCATGGTGCTGAACCTGAAATGGGCTGGCTGCTAAGATTTACATTCCTGCTTTTAAAATAAAGATAGCAAGAAAATTGATAATAGGAGTAAATTAGAAAGTTGCTTAAAATTTCATACTCTATCTGAATCATAAAAGAAAAAGTTTGGGTTCACTGTCCATTTAAGGTGGAATATAAAATTTATATTTAATTTTTGTTTTCATTAGTTAAATAAATAATTTTGTTTTGGCAAATTAGTTTAGTTAAAAGGACAGTCAACACCAGCATTTTTGTTGTTTTAAAAGATAGATAATCCCTTAATTACCTATTCCTTATTTTTGCATAACTAACACAGTTATAATAATACACGTTTTAGCTCTGTAATTACCTTGTATTTAAGCCTTTGCAGACTGCCCCCTTATTTCAGTTCTTTTGACAGAGTTGTATTTTAGCCAATCAGTGCTCACTCCTCGGTAGTCAAGTCAAGTGCATGAGCTCAATGTTATCTATATGAAACACATGAGCTAATGCCCTCTAGTGGGGAAAAACTGTGAAAATGCATTTAGATTAGAGGCGACCTTCAAGGTCTAAGAAATTAGCATATGAACCTCCTAGGTTTAGCTTTCAACTAAGAATACCAAGAGAACAAAGCAAAATTGGTGATAAAAGTAAACTCTAAAGTTATTTAAAATTGCATGCCCTATTTGAATCATGAAAGGTTTTTTTGGACTTGACTGTCCCTTTAAGTTTAAAAAAAAAAAATTGTTTCCGAAAATTAGTTATGTTAAAGGGACAGTCTACACCAAAATTTTTGTTGTTTAAAAAGATATATAATCCCTTCATTACCCATCCCCTAGTTTTGCACAACAAACAGTTATATAAATACACTTTTTACCTCTGTGATTACCTTGTATCTAAGCCTCTGCAAACTGCCCCCTTAACCCCTAAACCGCCGTCCCCCACATCACCAACACTACCTAAACCTATTAACCCCTAAACCTCACCCCCCACACACATCTCCGACACTAGATACTAAACACTACGCTGACACTAAATACTAAACACTAAATCAGCTAATAGGAATGAGAGCTGCTTAAATCCTATACTGATTTAAGCAGCCAATAGGATTTAAGCAGCTCTCATTCCTATTGGCTGACTTGAATCAGCCAATAGGAATGAGAGCTGCTTAAATCCTATTGGCTGTATAAATCAGTCAGTAGGATTTAAGCAGCTCTCATTCCTATTGGGTGATTTTAATTTTTCAGCCAATAGGAATGCAACGGTACCCCAATATGAAAGGGGTACCTTGCATTGAATCCTCTGTATGCGGTGGACGATCGCATAAAGAGGACCTCCACATCAGACCGATGGACCTTCGCCTCCACGCATCGACCACTCTGCCTCCGCAGGAATGAAGAAGATGCCGGTCCCACGATGGATGAAGATGAAGATCTTTCCCCGGACTTCAGCAACTGTGAGTATCGATTTTGGGGTTAGTGTAGTTTTTTTTGGGGGGTGTTTAGATTAGGGTTTTTAATGGGCCGGAAAAGAACTGAATGCCCTTTTAAGGACAGTAATAGAGCTGAATACCCTTTTAAGGGCAATGCCCATACAAATGCCCTTTTCATGGCAATGGGTAGATTAGCTGTTTTTTCTTCTGTTATGTGTGATCAGTCCACGGGTCATCATTACTTCTGGGATATAACTCCTCCCCAACAGGAAATGCAAGAGGATTCACCCAGCAGAGCTGCATATAGCTCCTCCCCTCTACGTCAGTCCCAGTCATTCTCTTGCACCCAACGACTAGATAGGATGTGTGAGAGGACTATGGTGATTATACTTAGTTTTTATGACTTCAATCAAAAGTTTGTTATTTTACAATAGCACCGGAGCGTGTTATTACTTCTCTGGCAGAGTTTGAGGAAGAATCTACCAGAGTTTTTTACTATGATTTTAACCGGAGTAGTTAAGATCATATTGCTGTTCTCGGCCATCTGAGGGAGGTAAAAGCTTCAGATCAGGGGACAGCGGGCAGATGAATCTGCATTGAGGTATGTAGCAGTTTTTATTTTCTGAATGGAATTGATGAGAAAATCCTGCCATACCGTTATAATGACATGTATGTATACACTTCAGTATTCTGGGGATGGTATTTCACCGGAACTACTCTGTTAAAAGTCACTAATCCTTTTAATAAGTATTTATCATGTTAAACGTTTTTGCTGGAATGTAGAATCGTTTACATTTCTGAGGTACTGAGTGAATAAATATTTGGGCATTATTTTCCACTTGGCAGTTGTTTGATTTTAATTGTGACAGTTTCGTTTCTCTTCACTGCTGTGTGTGAGGGGGAGGGGCCGTTTTTGGCGCTCTTTGCTACGCATCAAAAATTTCCAGTCAGCTACTCTTATATTTCCTGCATGATCCGGTTCATCTCTGACAGATCTCAGGGGTCTTCAAACTTCTTTGGAGGGAGGTAGATTCTCTCAGCAGAGCTGTGAGAATTTTATATTGACTGTGAATAAAAACGTTGCTCTGTAATTTTTTATGTCAAATTTAATTATTGTTATTTTACTAATGGGAACAAACCTTTACTAAAAGTTGTGTTGTTTTAAAGTTTGATGCTATAACTGTTTTTCAGTTCATTATTTCAACTGTCATTTAATCGTTTAGTACCTCTTTGAGGCACAATACGTTTTTGCTAAAAAAGATTATAACCAAGTTGCAAGTTTATTGCTAGTGTGTTAAACATGTCTGACTCAGAGGAAGATATCTGTGTCATTTGTTCCAATGCCAAGGTGGAGCCCAATAGAAATTTATGTACTAACTGTATTGATGCTACTTTAAATAAAAGTCAATCTGTACAATTTGAACAAATTTCACCAAACAGCGAGGGGAGAGTTATGCCGACTAACTCGCCTCGCGCGGCAGTACCTGCATCTCCCGCCCGGGAGGTGCGTGATATTATGGCGCCTAGTACATCTGGGCGGCCATTACAGATAACATTACAAGATATGGCTACTGTTATGACTGAAGTTTTGTCTAAATTACCAGAACTAAGAGGCAAGCGTGATCGCTCTGGGGTGAGAACAGAGTGCGCTGACAATACTAGGGCCATGTCTGATACTGCGTCACAGCTTGCAGAGCATGAGGACGGAGAGCTTCATTCTGTGGGTGACGGTTCTGATCCAAACAGATTGGATTCAGATATTTCAAATTTTAAATTTAAATTGGAGAACCTCCGTGTATTACTAGGGGAGGTTTTAGCAGCTCTCAATGATTGTAACACCGTTGCAATACCAGAGAAATTGTGTAGGTTGGATAAATACTTTGCGGGTACCGGCGAGTACTGACGTTTTTCCTATACCTAAGAGACTAACTGAAATTGTTACTAAGGAGTGGGATAGACCCGGTGTGCCGTTCTCACCCCCTCCAATATTTAGAAAGATGTTTCCAATAGACGCCACCACTAGGGACTTATGGCAAACGGTCCCTAAGGTGGAGGGAGCAGTTTCTACTTTAGCTAAGCGTACCACTATCCCGGTGGAGGATAGCTGTGCTTTTTCAGATCCAATGGATAAAAAATTAGAGGGTTACCTTAAGAAAATGTTTGTTCAACAAGGTTTTATATTGCAACCCCTTGCATGTATCGCGCCGATTACGGCTGCGGCAGCATTTTGGATTGATTCTCTGGAAGAGAACCTTAGTTCATCTACGCTAGACGACATTACGGACAGGCTTAGAGTCCTTAAACTAGCTAATTCATTCATTTCGGAGGCCGTAGTACATTTAACCAAACTTACGGCTAAGAACTCAGGATTCGCCATCCAGGCACGTAGGGCGCTGTGGCTAAAATCCTGGTCAGCTGATGTTACTTCTAAGTCCAAATTACTTAATATACCTTTCAAGGGGCAGTCTTTATTTGGGCCCGGTTTGAAAGAAATTATCGCTGACATTACAGGAGGTAAGGGCCACGCCCTACCTCAAGACAAAGCCAAAGCTAAGGCTAGACAGTCTAATTTTCGTCCCTTTCGGAATTTCAAAACAGGAGCAGTATCAACCTCCACTGCACCAAAACAGGAGGGAGCTGTTGCTCGTTACAGGCAAGGCTGGAAGCCTAACCAGTCCTGGAACAAGGGCAAGCAGGCAAGGAAACCTGCTGCTGCCCCAAAGACAGCATGAACCGAGAGCCCCCGATCCGGGACCGGATCTAGTGGGGGGCAGACTTTCTCTCTTCGCCCAGGCCTGGGCAAGAGATGTTCAGGATCCCTGGGCGCTAGAGATCATATCTCAGGGATACCTTCTAGACTTCAAATTATCTCCCCCAAGAGGGAGATTTCATCTGTCAAGGTTGTCAACAAACCAGATAAAGAAAGAAGCGTTTCTACGCTGTGTACAAGATCTGTTATTAATGGGAGTGATCCATCCGGTTCCGTGGTCGGAACAAGGACAAGGGTTCTACTCAAACCTGTTTGTGGTTCCCAAAAAAGAGGGAACTTTCAGGCCAATCTTAGATTTAAAGATTCTAAACAAATTCCTAAGAGTTCCATCGTTCAAAATGGAAACTATTCGGACAATCTTACCCATGATCCAAAAGGGTCAGTACATGACCACAGTGGATTTAAAAGATGCTTACCTTCACATACCGATTCACAAAGATCACCACCGGTATCTACGGTTTGCCTTCCTAGACAGGCACTACCAGTTTGTAGCTCTTCCATTCGGATTGGCTACGGCTCCAAGAATCTTCACAAAGGTTCTGGGTGCCCTTCTGGCGGTACTAAGACCGCGAGGGATTTCGGTAGCTCCGTACCTAGACGACATTCTAATACAAGCTTCAAGCTTTCAAACTGCCAAGTCTCATACAGAGTTAGTTCTGGCATTTCTAAGGTCGCATGGATGGAAAGTGAACGAAAAGAAGAGTTCTCTTTTTCCTCTCACAAGAGTTCCATTCTTGGGGACTCTTATAGATTCTGTAGAAATGAAGATTTACCTGACAGAAGACAGGTTAACAAAGCTTCAAAATGCATGCCGTGTCCTTCATTCCATTCAACACCCGTCAGTAGCTCAATGCATGGAGGTGATCGGCTTAATGGTAGCGGCAATGGACATAGTACCTTTTGCACGCCTACACCTCAGACCGCTGCAATTGTGCATGCTAAGTCAGTGGAATGGGGATTACTCAGATTTGTCCCCTACTCTGAATCTGAATCAAGAGACCAGAAATTCTCTTCTATGGTGGCTTTATCGGCCACATCTGTCCAGGGGGATGCCATTCAGCAGGCCAGACTGGACAATTGTAACAACAGACGCCAGCCTACTAGGTTGGGGCGCTGTCTGGAATTCTCTGAAGGCTCAGGGACTATGGAATCAGGAGGAGAGTCTCCTTCCAATAAACATCCTGGAATTGAGAGCAGTTCTCAATGCCCTTCTGGCTTGGCCCCAATTAACAACTCGGGGGTTCATCAGGTTTCAGTCGGACAACATCACGACTGTAGCCTACATCAACCATCAGGGAGGGACAAGAAGCTCCCTAGCAATGATGGAAGTATCAAAGATAATTCGCTGGGCAGAGTCTCACTCTTGCCACCTGTCAGCAATCCACATCCCGGGAGTGGAGAACTGGGAGGCGGATTTTTTGAGTCGCCAGACTTTTCATCCGGGGGAGTGGGAACTTCATCCGGAGGTCTTTGCCCAAATACTTCGACGTTGGGGCAAACCAGAGATAGATCTCATGGCGTCTCGCCAGAACGCCAAACTTCCTCACTACGGGTCCAGATCCAGGGATCCGGGAGCGGTTCTGATAGATGCTTTGACAGCACCTTGGAACTTCGGGATGGCTTATGTGTTTCCACCCTTCCCGCTGCTTCCTCGATTGATTGCCAAAATCAAACAGGAGAGAGCATCAGTGATTCTAATAGCGCCTGCATGGCCACGCAGGACTTGGTATGCAGATCTAGTGGACATGTCATCCTGTCCGCCTTGGTCTCTACCTCTAAGACAGGACCTTCTGATACAGGGTCCATTCAAACATCAAAATCTAACTTCTCTGAAGCTGACTGCTTGGAAATTGAACGCTTGATTTTATCAAAACGTGGTTTTTCTGAGTCGGTTATTGATACCCTGATACAGGCTAGGAAGCCTGTTACCAGAAAGATTTACCATAAAATATGGCGTAAATACCTATACTGGTGCGAATCCAAACGTTACTCCTGGAGTAAGGTTAGGATCCCTAGGATATTGTCCTTTCTACAAGAAGGTTTAGAAAAGGGTTTATCAGCTAGTTCATTAAAGGGACAGATTTCAGCTCTGTCCATCTTGTTACACAGGCGTCTGTCAGAAAATCCAGACGTCCAGGCCTTTTGTCAGGCTTTAGCTAGGATCAAGCCTGTGTTTAAAGTTGTTGCTCCGCCATGGAGTTTAAACTTAGTTCTTAACGTTTTACAGGGTGTTCCGTTTGAACCCCTTCATTCCATTGATATAAAATTGTTATCTTGGAAAGTTCTGTTTTTAATGGCTATTTCCTCGGCTCGAAGAGTCTCTGAGTTATCAGCCTTACATTGTGATTCTCCTTATCTGATTTTTCACTCAGACAAGGTAGTTCTGCGTACTAAACCTGGGTTCTTACCTAAGGTAGTCACTAACAGGAATATCAATCAAGAGATTGTTGTTCCATCCTTGTGTCCAAATCCTTCTTCAAAGAAGGAACGTCTTCTACACAATCTGGATGTAGTTCGTGCCCTCAAGTTCTACTTGCAGGCAACTAAAGATTTTCGCCAAACTTCTTCCCTGTTTGTCGTTTATTCTGGACAGAGGAGAGGTCAAAAAGCTTCTGCTACCTCTCTCTCTTTTTGGCTTCGTAGCATAATACGTTTAGCCTATGAGACTGCTGGACAGCAGCCTCCTGAAAGAATTACAGCTCACTCCACTAGAGCTGTGGCTTCCACTTGGGCCTTTAAGAATGAGGCCTCTGTTGAACAGATTTGCAAGGCTGCAACTTGGTCTTCGCTTCATACTTTTTCCAAATTTTACAAATTTGATACTTTTGCTTCTTCGGAGGCTATTTTTGGGAGAAAGGTTCTTCAGGCAGTGGTTCCTTCTGTATAATGAGCCTGCCTATCCCTCCCGTCATCCGTGTACTTTTGCTTTGGTATTGGTATCCCAGAAGTAATGATGACCCGTGGACTGATCACACATAACAGAAGAAAACATAATTTATGCTTACCTGATAAATTCCTTTCTTCTGTTGTGTGATCAGTCCACGGCCCGCCCTGTTTTAAGGCAGGTAAATATCTTTTAAATTATACTCCAGTCACCACTTCACCCTTGGTTACTCCTTTCTCGTTGATTCTTGGTCGAATGACTGGGACTGACGTAGAGGGGAGGAGCTATATGCAGCTCTGCTGGGTGAATCCTCTTGCATTTCCTGTTGGGGAGGAGTTATATCCCAGAAGTAATGATGACCCGTGGACTGATCACACAACAGAAGAAAGGAATTTATCAGGTAAGCATAAATTATGTTTTTGTTAGGTTTTTTTTATTTTGTGGGTTTTGGTGATGGTTGTTTTTATTTTTTTGCAAAAGAGCTGTTAACTTTAGGGCAATGCCCTACAAAAGGCCCTTGGTAGTTTATTATAGATTAGGGCTTTTTTATTTTAAGGTGTTTTTTTATTGTTTGTTTGTTTTTTAAACGGGGTATTAGAATAGGAATAATTTTGTTTGTTATTTTTTTGTAATTATAGTTTTTTTTGTAATGTTAGGTTTTATTTTTATTTCACAGGAAAGTTTATATTTATTTTAACTAGGTAGTTAGTAAATAGCTATATTGTAGCTAGCTTCGGTTTTATTTTTATTTCACAGGTAAGTTTGTATTTATTTTTAAAGAGGTAGTTTGTTAATAATTGTAACTTTAATTTAGGTCTAATTTAATTATGTTAAAGTAGGTGGTGTTAGGTTTAGGGGTTAATTAATATAGTTTAATTTAGGTTGTTGCGATGTGGGGGCCAGCGGTTTAGTTAGTGTCAGCGATGTTTGGGAACTGCTGTTTAGGGGTAATAGGTTGTTAGTGTCGGCGATGTCGGGGAACTGCGGTTTAGGGGTTAGTAGGTTTAGTTCGTGTTGGCAATGTTTGGGAACTGTGGTTTAGGGGTTAAAAGGTTTAGTTTGTGTCGGCCATGTCGGAGAACTGTGGTTTAGGGGTTAATAGGTTACGTTTGTGTCGGCGGTTTAGGGGTTAATAGGATTTTCTTTCATGTAATTAACAAGAGTCCATGAGCTAGTGACGTATGGGATATACATTCCTACCAGGAGGGGCAAAGTTTCCCAAACCTTAAAATGCCTATAAATACACCCCTCACCACACCCACAAATCAGTTTTACAAACTTTGCCTCCAAGGGAGGTGGTGAAGTAAGTTTGTGCTAGATTCTACGTTGATATGCGCTCCGCAGCAAGTTGGAGCCCGGTTTTCCTCTCAGCGTGCAGTGAATGTCAGAGGGATGTGAGGAGAGTATTGCCTATTGAATGCAGTGATCTCCTTCTACGGGGTCTATTTCATAAGGTTCTCTGTTATCGGTCGTAGAGATTCATCTCTTACCTCCCTTTTCAGATCGACGATATACTCTTATATTTACCATTTCCTCTACTGATTCTCGTTTCAGTACTGGTTTGGCTTTCTACAAACATGTAGATGAGTGTCCTGGGGTAAGTAGGTCTTATTTTCTGTGACACTCTAAGCTATGGTTGGGCACTTTATTTATAAAGTTCTAAATATATGTATTCAAACATTTATTTGCCTTGACTCAGAATGTTCAACTTTCCTTATTTCCAGACAGTCAGTTTCATATTTGGGATTATGCTTTAAATTATCATATTTTTTCTTACCTCAAAAATTTGACTTTTTTCCCTGTGGGCTGTTAGGCTCGCGGGGGCTGAAAATGCTTCATTTTATTGCGTCATTTTTGGCGCGGACTTTTTTGGCGCAAAAATTCTTTTCCGTTTCCGGCGTCATACGTGTCGCCGGAAGTTGCGTCATTTTTTGACGTTATTTTGCGCCAAAAATTTCGGCGTTCCGGATGTGGCGTCATTTTTGGCGCCAAAAGCATTTAGGCGCCAAATAATGTGGGCGTCTTATTTGGCGCCAAAAAATATGGGCGTCGCTTTTGTCTCCACATTATTTCAGTCTCATTTTTCATTTGCTTCTGGTTGCTAGAAGCTTGATGTTTGGCATTTTTTTCCCATTCCTGAAACTGTCTTATAAGGAATTTGATCTATTTTGCTTTATATGTTGTTTTTTCTCTTACATATTGCAAGATGTCTCACGTTGCATCTGAGCCAGAAGATACTACAGGAAAACCTCTGCCTGCTGGATCTACCAAAGCTAAGTGTATCTGCTGTAAATTTTTGGTAGCTATTCCTCCAGCTGTTGTTTGTAATAATTGTCATGACAAACTTGTTAAAGCAGATAATATTTCCTTTAGTGATGTACCATTGCCTGTTGCAGTTCCCTCAACATCTAAGGTGCAGAATGTTCCTGATAACATAAGAGATTTTGTTTCTGAATCCATAAAGAAGGCTTTGTCTGTTATTTCTCCTTCTAGTAAACGTAAAAAGTCTTTTAAATCTTCTCTCTCTACAGATGAATTTTTAAATGAACACCATCATTCTGATTCTTTGGACTCTTCTGGTTCAGAGGATTCTGTCTCAGAGATTGATGCTGATAAATCTTCATATTTATTTAAGATGGAATTTATTCGCTCTTTACTTAAAGAAGTACTAATTGCTTTAGAAATAGAGGATTCTAGTCCTCTTGATACTAATTCTATACGTTTGGATAAGGTTTTTAAAGCTCCTGCGGTTATTCCAGAAGTCTTTCCTGTTCCTAATGCTATTTCTGCAGTAATTGCTAAGGAATGGGATAAATTGGGTAATTCATTTACTCCTTCTAAACGTTTTAAGCAATTATATCCTGTTCCGACTGACAGGTTAGAATTTTGGGACAAAATCCCTAAAGTTGATGGGGCTATTTCTACCCTTGCTAAACGTACTACCATTCCTACGTCAGATGGTACATCGTTTAAGGATCCTTTAGATAGAAAAATTGAATCTTTTCTAAGAAAAGCTTATCTATGTTCAGGTAATCTTCTTAGACCTGCTATATCATTGGCTGATGTTGCTGCAGCTTCAACTTTTTGGTTGGAAACTCTAGCGCAACAAGTAACAAATCGTGATTCTCATGATATTATTATTCTTCTCCAGCATGCTAATAATTTTATCTGTGATGCCATTTTTGATATTATTAGAGTTGATGTTAGATTTATGTCTCTGGCTATCTTAGCCAGAAGAGCTTTATGGCTTAAGACTTGGAATGCTGATATGGCTTCTAAATCAACTCTACTTTCCATTTCTTTCCAGGGAAACAAATTATTTGGTTCTCAGTTGGATTCTATTATTTCAACTGTTACTGGTGGGAAAGGAACTTTTTTACCACAGGATAAAAAGTCTAAAGGTAAAAACAGGGCTAACAATCGTTTTCGTTCCTTTCGTTTCAACAAAGAACAAAAGCCTGATCCTTCGTCCTCAGGAGCAGTTTCAGTTTGGAAACCATCTCCAGTCTGGAATAAATCCAAGCCTGCTAGAAAGGCAAAGCCTGCTTCTAAGTTCACATGAAGGTACGGCCCTCATTCCAGTTCAGCTGGTAGGGGGCAGGTTACGTTTTTTCAAAGAAATTTGGATCAATTCTGTTCACAATCTTTGGTTTCAGAACATTGTTTCAGAAGGGTACAGAATTGGTTTCAAGATGAGACCTCCTGCAAAGAGATTTTTTCTTTCCCATGTCCCAGTAAATCCAGTGAAAGCTCAAGCATTTCTGAATTGTGTTTCAGATCTAGAGTTGGCTGGAGTAATTATGCCAGTTCCAGTTCCGGAACAGGGGATGGGGTTTTATTCAAATCTCTTCATTGTGCCAAAGAAGGAGAATTCCTTCAGACCAGTTCTGGATCTAAAATTATTGAATCGTTATGTAAGGATACCAACGTTCAAGATGGTAACTGTAAGGACTATATTGCCTTTTGTTCAGCAAGGGAATTATATGTCCACAATAGATTTACAGGATGCATATCTGCATATTCCGATTCATCCAGATCATTATCAGTTCCTGAGATTCTCTTTTCTAGACAAGCATTACCAATTTGTGGCTCTACCGTTTGGCCTTGCTACAGCTCCAAGAATTTTCACAAAGATTCTCGGTGCCCTTCTGTCTGTAATCAGAGAACAGGGTATTGTGGTATTTCCTTATTTGGACGATATCTTGGTACTTGCTCCGTCTTTACATTTAGCAGAGTCTCATACGAATCGACTTGTGTTGTTTCTTCAAGATCATGGTTGGAGGATCAATTTACCAAAAAGTTCTTTGATTCCTCAAACAAGGGTAACCTTTCTGGGTTTCCAGATAGATTCAGTGTCCATGACTTTGTCTTTAACAGACAAGAGACGTCTAAAATTGATTACAGCCTGTCGAAACCTTCAGTCTCAATCATTCCCTTCGGTAGCCTTATGCATGGAAATTCTAGGTCTTATGACTGCTGCATCGGACGCGATCCCCTTTGCTCGTTTTCACATGCGACCTCTTCAGCTCTGTATGCTGAACCAATGGTGCAGGGATTACACAAAGATATATCAATTAATATCTTTAAAACCGATTGTTCGGCACTCTCTAACGTGGTGGACAGATCACCATCGTTTAATTCAGGGGGCTTCTTTTGTTCTTCCGACCTGGACTGTAATTTCAACAGATGCAAGTCTCACAGGTTGGGGAGCTGTGTGGGGATCTCTGACGGCACAAGGAGTTTGGGAATCTCAGGAGGTGAGATTACCGATCAATATCTTGGAACTCCGTGCAATTTTCAGAGCTCTTCAGTTTTGGCCTCTTCTGAAGAGAGAATCGTTCATTTGTTTTCAGACAGACAATGTCACAACTGTGGCATACATCAATCATCAAGGAGGGACTCACAGTCCTCTGGCTATGAAAGAAGTATCTCGAATTCTGGTTTGGGCGGAATCCAGCTCCTGTCTAATCTCTGCGGTTCATATCCCAGGTGTAGACAATTGGGAAGCGGATTATCTCAGTCGCCAAACGTTGCATCCGGGCGAATGGTCTCTTCACCCAGAGGTATTTCTTCAGATTGTTCAAATGTGGGGGCTCCCAGAAATAGATCTGATGGCCTCTCATCTAAACAAGAAACTTCCCAGGTATCTGTCCAGATCCCGGGATCCTCAGGCGGAGGCAGTGGATGCATTATCACTTCCTTGGAAGTATCATCCTGCCTATATCTTTCCGCCTCTAGTTCTTCTTCCAAGAGTAATCTCCAAGATTCTGAGGGAATGCTCGTTTGTTCTGCTAATAGCTCCGGCATGGCCTCACAGGTTTTGGTATGCGGATCTTGTCCGGATGGCATCTTGCCAACCATGGACTCTTCCGTTAAGACCAGACCTTCTGTCACAAGGTCCTTTTTTCCATCCGGATCTGAAATCCTTAAATTTAAAGGTATGGAGATTGAACGCTTGATTCTTGGTCATAGAGGTTTCTCTGACTCCGTGATTAATACTATGTTACAGGCTTGTAAATCTGTATCTCGAGAGATATATTATAGAGTCTGGAAGACTTATATTTCTTGGTGTCTTTCTCATCTTTTTTCTTGGCATTCTTTTAGAATACCGAGAATTTTATAGTTTCTTCAGGATGGTTTAGATAAGGGTTTGTCCGCGAGTTCTTTGAAAGGACAAATCTACGCTCTTTCTGTTCTTTTTCGCAGAAAGATTGCTATTCTTCCTGATATTCATTGTTTTGTACAAGCTTTGGTTCGTATAAAACCTGTCATTAAGTCAATTTCTCCTCCATGGAGTTTGAATTTGGTTCTGGGAGCTCTTCAAGCTCCTCCGTTTGAACCTATGCATTCATTGGACATTAAATTACTTTCTTGGAAAGTTTTGTTCCTTTTGGCCATCTCTTCTGCTAGAAGAGTTTCTGAATTATCTGCTCTTTCGTGTGAGTCTCCTTTTCTGATTTTTCATCAGGATAAGGTGGTGTTGCGAACTTCTTTTGAATTTTTACCTAAGGTTGTGAATTCCAACAACATTAGTAGAGAAATTGTGGTTCCTTCATTATGTCCTAATCCTAAGAATTCTAAGGAGAAATCATTGCATTCTTTGGATGTTGTTAGAGCTTTGAAATATTATGTTGAAGCTACGAAATCTTTCCGTAAGACTTCTAGTCTATTTGTTATCTTTTCCGGTTCTAGGAAAGGCCAGAAAGCTTCTGCCATTTCTTTGGCATCTTGGTTGAAATCTTTAATTCATCTTGCCTATGTTGAGTCGGGTAAAGTTCCGCCTCAGAGAATTACAGCTCATTCTACTAGGTCAGTATCTACTTCCTGGGCGTTTAGGAATGAAGCTTCGGTTGACCAGATCTGCAAAGCAGCAACTTGGTCCTCTTTGCATACTTTTACTAAATTCTACCATTTTGATGTATTTTCTTCTTCTGAAGCAGTTTTTGGTAGAAAAGTTCTTCAGGCAGCGGTTTCAGTTTGAATCTTCTGCTTATGTTTTTCGTTAAACTTTATTTTGGGTGTGGATTATTTTCAGCAGGAATTGGCTGTCTTTATTTTATCCCTCCCTCTCTAGTGACTCTTGTGTGGAAAGATCCACATCTTGGGTAGTCATTATCCCATACGTCACTAGCTCATGGACTCTTGTTAATTACATGAAAGAAAACATAATTTATGTAAGAACTTACCTGATAAATTCATTTCTTTCATATTAACAAGAGTCCATGAGGCCCACCCTTTTTTGTGGTGGTTATGATTTTTTTGTATAAAGCACAATTATTCCAATTCCTTATTTTATATGCTTCGCACTTTTTTTCTTATCACCCCACTTCTTGGCTATTCGTTAAACTGATTTGTGGGTGTGGTGAGGGGTGTATTTATAGGCATTTTAAGGTTTGGGAAACTTTGCCCCTCCTGGTAGGAATGTATATCCCATACGTCACTAGCTCATGGACTCTTGTTAATATGAAAGAAATGAATTTATCAGGTAAGTTCTTACATAAATTATGTTATTTAGTTAGTGTCAGGGAACTGCGGTTTAGATTAGAACAATTAAAAATTCTGAATATGAATAAAGAAGGGATCCGAAAATTCAGAAACTGATCTATTCATTTTTGGAATTTTTCGGGATATTAGTTATGGTGCTGATTCGGAAATTCGGATGCATTCGAATCTCCGAATCGGCCGAAATTTGGCCGAAAACTAAATCCGTCCGAAACAAAACTCACGTGTCTAATCTCTACGAAGTTCTTGTCTGACTGTTGTGGGACCACTGCCTGGCTCTGATCTGGGACCGTTGATATGCTCCACTCTCAAAATCCTGTTGACTGCTACCTCAAGTACTTGTCATTGTAGTCTGTATATTCTGCTTACTATTGTTATCTGTGTATTCAGTTTGTTATTATTGTCTGAGTGTCCTGCTTACTATTATAGTCTCATTACCCTACTGTATCTTGCTGACAACTGATGTTTGTATATCCTGCTATTGATGTTTGTGTACCCTGTTTGTGTTCTTATTGCTCATGGTATTCCTGATCATTGTAGCTGATATTTCGGGAGGGGCAGTGTGCCAGATTGTGTGACACATAATGCACAAATATACATGTACAAACACACACACACACATATATACACAAACAAATGCACATACATACACACATATGCCCATACAAACATATCCACATTCATACACACATAAACTCATACACACACGCATACATACACACACGCATACATACACACACATACATAAACACAATTGCAGACATATATACACACACACACACACATAAACACAAACTTATATACACACATGTGTATGCATACACACAATTAGAGACATATAAACACAAACACATGCACATATACACAAACATACACACACATGCATATATACATACACACCCATACAGATATACACCCACATACAAATACACATACATGCACATATATACAGAAACACACACATATACATACACTCATGCACATATACACAACAAACACACAATTACAGGCACATACACACATAAAGGCAAAATACACACACATGCAGATATACACAAACATGCACACACACATACATACACACGCACAGATATACAAACACACACATATACAAACACACACACATATATATATATATATATATATATATATATATATATATATATATATATATATAAATATAACACAGAAAACCCAGGGCTGTGCATGTTGCAGGGTCATAGGATGTGTACCCGTTCCGGCCTGAGAGTGCTGACCCCACCCATGTTTTGTGTATACATATATATATATATATATATATATATATATTTTTATTTTTTTTTACTTGTAATTTTTATTGGATTTTTATAACAAAAAGGTAAGAGATACAACAATTGTACAAGTTAATCGTACATCAAGTGTAAATACATCAGAACAAAAAGAGTAAGCAATACAATCATGACGTTAATACCAAATTAAAAGGGGATAGCGGAATTCCAATGGGACACAAAGTAACGTCGAGAGGGGGATGGGGGAAAAGAGAGAGGAGTATGCTAGGAGGCCTTTAGGGGGAGGGAGAGGGTCATGGGAGGAGCCAGTTCAGATTTACAGAAATATGGCCAGGGGTTCTGTCAGAGTGATTGGGGGTGTACTGTAACCTAGGTGTCAAAGCTAGGGAGCCAGAGAGTGTCAAACCTGCTTTTCCAATCGGACCAGGTTAGTTCGAAGAAATCAGACCTACCAGAGGCATAATAAATGCTCTTCTCCATAGAGTATATGTAGGCCATAGTAGATACAATATCCGACCAGGCTGGGGGGAGGGATCGTTTCCAAGATCTCGCTATGTTAAGTTTAACTGCTGACAGGAGATAGACACTGTAACGGTACCAACAGGATACCAAGGGTTAACACCAGATGAACAATGTCCTGAATATGGGATCAGCAACTCACAACCCAGCCAGTTTTCAGGTTTAAAACAGAATGACTTTATTAAAAGGCTATGCCTAGTATTTATGCAGATCTGACCCCCCAGATGGGGGGTTGAAAGAATGTTGTACATTAGATGGAGGAACCACACCCTTGGACAGACCACAATAGAATCACATTACTTTACTAGGTAGATAACAACTTAAACACAAAACACATTTGGCTTTCCTTATAACCTAGGCGTCTGCTCTCTGAGGGTGATTAAACAATGGCCTGTTTATCACTAACTTTAATGACAGTACACAATAGCTGAGGCTAGTAACCTTGTTGTTCAAGAATAGTTTCTTAAAGCTGAACACAGTTAACTCCTTCAGTACTGACAGAAGGGTCTGTCACATCTACATAGCACACAATACAACCTATAGACAACATTTCTTACATTATAGTCCAGAAGTGGCTAGGTTTGCCACAATGCTCCCCCAGAACCAAGCTGGCATACACAGTCTGATCCCAACGGATCGGCTTGGGGATGTCCGGGGAAGTACTCACAGATCACTTTTCAAGTTCAGTTTGTCTGGGCAACCCGTCGGCGTTACCATTTTGTTTCCCTGGGCGGTAATGGATGGTAAAGTCGAAGGGCTGCAGCTCCAAACTCCAGCGCAGCAGCCTGGCATTGTCCCCGGCCACACGGTTCAGCCACACCAACGGGTTGTGATCTGTGAGTAAGGAAAAAGTTTGTCCATACAGGTACGGCTGCAACTTTTGAGGGCCCTGATTAAAATATAAAAGGTAACAGCAACTTGTAAGTAAACCAAACTAGGTTGTAGCTCCTCAAATAGGTCTTCAGCTACCATCTCTGCATGGATGTTGGAGAGAGCAATGGCCTCGGGGTACCTAGTGGCGTAGTCCACCACGGTTAAAATGTACCTCTTCCCGGAGGGACTGGGCTTGGGTAGTCACAGGGTTAACATCAGCGGGACCCATGGGAGCATAGGCAGAAACAAGGGGGGCCAAGTCATTTCCAAGGAGAACATCAGCAGGTAAGTCCTTCTTGACCCCCACATTCACAGGTCTAGCGCCCACCCCCCAATCCAAATGTACCCTGGCAACAGGTAGGCGGAACACAGTGCCCCCTGCTACCCTCACAGCCACAGTGTCTCCAGTGTGCTGTTTCTCAGACACCAAGTTCTCTTGAAGCAAGGTCATGGTAGCACCAGTATCCCGTAGATCACTGACCTCCTTCCCATTCACTTTAACCCGTTGCCGGTTATTCCGGTGGGCAGCTTGCACGGGGTCTGCTTCATGTAGGCTGCCCCAGCATTCTGGCGCTTCTACGTTGCGGGCCGCAGGCTGAGGATTATGTGGGATTCCGCCGGCGGGTCTTCTCCAGGACTGTGCTTGATTCGCTGCGTTTAGGGGACACTCTGGTCTTTTGTGCCCTAGTTGCTTACATCCAAAGCACCGAATAGGTTGTGAGTAGCCCCGCAAATTGAACCGGGCTCTCTGAGTGTAGTTCGTGGCCGGAGGCAGTGTGGTATAGCGGTGCGCCGGGGGCTGGTAACTGGCAGCTGCTAGGGTGACTGGGGGTCTGTACTCCACTCTAGCAGTGGGCAATCGGTATACCGCTCCCCCTGCCCCTCGTGCTGCCACGGATCCGCCAGTGTGTGCTGTATCCGGCACCAAATGGGGAGCTATCAGGGTTAAAATAGCTCGCAAATCCCGAAGTCCCTGGACCTCCTTCCCCTCTACGGTCACCAGCTGGCAGTGATGTTGCCGGTTATCGGTGGCCCGGACCGACATCACCTCATGCAGAATTCCCAGGGGTTCCTCGGCTTGGGTGCTCAACACCTCATGAGCGGCTGGCTCCATTTGGTAATGGTGAGCAGCCGCCCTTGGGGCCAGGTTCTGTCTGACCTGGTTCCAAGCTTGTCTGCTCCGATTTTGGGTGCACTCACGTGCCATATGTCCCCACTGCTTGCAGGTGTGGCATTGTATATTCGCCCGTCCGTTGTATCGTGAGGGGGGGGGTGGATTCCCTGGGGCTGGGCGAAAAGGTGCCTCTGTGGGGTTGTTACGCTGTAGTCCATGGTGCCTCCTGTCATCAAAATGCTGGTCTGCTAATCTGGCTGCTTCGGTTAAGATGAGGGGTTTTCGATCTCTCACCCATTCTTGGGCTTCTGGGGACAAGCCGTTAAAGAATTGCTCCAACAGCATCAGTTGTCGCAATTCTTCCATGGTGGTAGCTTGGCTGGCCTGTATCCACCCTTGAGATGCTTGATCCAGCTTGTGGGCCCACTCTGCATGTGAATCTCTTTCTGGCTTGCGCAGGCCTCTAAACTTGCGCCGGTATGCCTCTGGGGTAATGGCATATCTTTCCAAGATCGCTCTCTTCACTTTAGCGTAATCCTCGCTGTCCTCCCTGGGTACAGCGCGATACGCTTCCGCTGCCCTACCGGCTAGCTTGCCTGCTAGCACCGGCACCCATACGGACTGCTCCAAATCATGTAACTCGCACAGTCTCTCAAAATCCTGTAAATACCCATCGATCTCATCCTTCTCCTCACAAAACATTTTAAATGCATGGTATGAGATTTTGGGTCTTACTGGGTTGCTGAGTGCGTCCAAAATGGATTCTGCTCGGGAGGATGCATTCCGCGGACTGTGTGCCATCACATACTCCTGCACATCTGCCATTACCATGGATAGCATATCCCGTGGTACAGGTTGGGGTAAAAATTCCAGCCTGGTCCTCATTTCCCTCTGGTATAGGGTCTCCTCCATGGCTGCTGGAGGCGTAGCGCTGTGAGCTCTGTCTCCCTCCATCAGCTCGGCAATTAATATAGCCTTGGGTTTGCTGCTGCCTATCTTTCCCCTGGCTTCTAGCAGTTCCTTTAACGTTTGTCTCTTTAGCTTAGAATAATCCATCTCCATTCACTTCGGTCCCTGGTACTCCTTCCATCTTAGTCAGTACTGTAGTAATCCCCCTCTTCCTGAGGTTACTGGCTTGTGTACTTGCTCTTCTGGGCGATAAGGTTCATTCCGTCGCTTGCCACCAATTGTAACGGTACCAACAGGATACCAAGGGTTAACACCAGATGAACAATGTCCTGAATATGGGATCAGCAACTCACAACCCAGCCAGTTTTCAGGTTTAAAACAGAATGACTTTATTAAAAGGCTATGCCTAGTATTTATGCAGGTCTGACCCCCCCAGATGGGGGGTTGAAAGAATGTTGTACATTTGATGGAGGAACCACACCCTTGGACAGACCACAATAGAATCACATTACTTTACTAGGTAGATAACAACTTAAACACAAAACACATTTGGCTTTCCTTATCACCTAGGCGTCTGCTCTCTGAGGGTGATTAAACAATTGCCTGTTTATCACTAACTTTAATGACAGTACACAATAGCTGAGGCTAGTAACCTTGTTGTTCAAGAATAGTTTCTTAAAGCTGAACACAGTTAACTCCTTCAGTACTGACAGAAGGGTCTGTCACATCTACATAGCACACAATACAGCCTATAGACAACCTTTCTTACATTATAGTCCAGAAGTGGCTAGGTTTGCCACAGACACTAAGGGAGCCATAATGTTTGGGAAGTTTACATGTGCCTAGGTGGAAAAGGGCCGTCTCGGGTGTTCTAGGTAGGTTGATACCTAAGCTGGCTAGTGTAGAAAAACATTTATGGGTTTGAGTCTGGGGCAGCTCCACCAAATGTGGATCATGTCACCTATATGTGAGCAGTCTCTCCAACAGTTGGGGGAGGCCCCAGGAACATTTTTTGCGAGTCGAGCTGGGACATAGTACCAATGCGTGAGTACCTTTATGTAGGTTTCAAGTATGGTAATGCAATGGAGGGTTTTCTTTGTCAATAGGAGCGTGCGTTGCCACTCCTCGAGGGGTTTCGGGTTTCGTGAAGTCTAACCTCTGTTCCCATTTTAAAATATGTTGAGCTTTATCAGCTGGGGAAGCACCTTCCATAAGGGTGTAATGTAAGGATAGTGGTTTGCCCAGCCTGAGCCCCTGTTGCCATCGAGCTTCCCAAATGATGAGTTGCCGAGGCAAAGAGGGTTTGAAACCCCATCTTGACAGGAGGCTAATGACCCTTGAGTGTTCAAACTTCATATACGGTGGGGTGGACGGGGAGACATTAAGTTGGTTAAAGGAGGAGAAGGCTACTTGAGGAGAGGTAGGCCAAAGGTCCGACAATCTCGTGACACCCAGCCTAGCCCAAGCAGTCGGGTGTGAGTCAGGTAGACCTGACAAGAGGCCGGCAATGGAAGTAATTGGAGACGGGTGGGGAGCTACCTTAGGGTTATGTCGTAGGTGGTCCCAGGCGGACAGACATTCCCGAATAATCGGGTTTGTGGCGCCTAGGTTCCTTCTACAGTGGGGTGGCGTCCATATTAGGTCCCTCAGAGCAAGATTGTGTGGTAGGGAGGCTTGTTCGATTGTTCTCCATTTGCAATCTGACCCCTTAACTCCCCATTGGGAGATGTGGGTGAGCATAGCGGCGTCCGCATACCTAAAAATAGAGGGGGAAGCCACACCACCATGCATTCTAGGGTATTGTAGAATGTTATGGGCAACTCTAGGGGGCTTGCCCTGCCAAATGTACTTAGTACAAGTGCTCTGGAACTGTATAAGAAGGGTTCTGGGCACCCTGATTGGAAGACAGCGAAGGGCATATGTAAATTTAGGAAGGTAGCTCATTTTTAGGGCCGCTATGCGGCCCAACCAGGAAAAACATTTGAAATTCCACCTCGAAGGCAGGGACCGAAGCTCGGCTAATAGGGGTTTGAAGTTATCATCGATAATTTGGGGAAGAGAGTCGGACAGTTTAACTCCGAGGTGGGAGACAAACTTATGGCTAGGGATAAACTTGTATTTTTCGCATAGGCTTCTGGCGACCTCTTCAGGGAACCCAGATGTAAATAATTCCAATTTTGAGTGGTTTAACTTATAGTACGACATGGTACTAAACGTCTCGAGGAGGGATAGGAGTCTCGGGATCTCTCTCAGGGGTCTGGAAAGGAACAGAGTAGTATCGTCGGCAAATAGGGCCACTTTATGGACCATACCGTGCAGGGTAATTCCTGGTATCTCCTGTCTGGTGCCATTGGAAATAGAGAAGGGGGTGGGGTCAAATCCCAATTTTCTTACTGAGGCTATTGGGGAGGAATATAAGGCCTTAACTTTGCGTATGATTTGCGTGGGGAACTGGAAGTTCTCTAAGACACGCCAGAGGTACTCCCATCTGACGCGGTCAAAGGCCTTCTCAGCATCGAGAGAAAGCACCGCGAGTGGCCTATCTAGTCTCTTGGCTTCTAGGAGGATGTCCAGGAGCCTCCTGGTGTTGTCCGGGCCCTCTCTCCCTGGAATAAAACCAACTTGGTCCGGGTCAATAAGTGCTGGGAGCAATTTTGCTAACCGGTTAGCAAGAATTTTGGCGTAAATCTTAACATCAGTATTGATGAGCAAAATGGGTCGGTAATTAGCGCATAGGGTTGGATATATATATATATATTTATTCACACAAATATACACTCATGCATACGCACATAAACGCATACACACATATACCGAGTTCCCTCTAGACAGAGAACAAACACTTCAGTAAACAGGGAGGAGCTGGAGCACATTCTGGTTAGAGGGATAGTGAGATCCTCTAGTAATGGGCAATAACACTTACTGCAATATACTAAAGGTAAGACTGTCAGCGGTCCTGCTGTGTTGTCACCCCTGTACTTACACTTTTGTGTGGCTTGCTCTTGGGTTATTTAGCTCCCCTCAGCAGAAATAGGACTTTTGCACCATATATATATATATATATATATATATATATATATATATATATATATATATATATATATTCAAGGAAAGAAGGTCCAGACGAAAAGCTCAAAGCAAAGTGAGTTTATTGCAAATAAAAGCTCCGTGTAACTTAGGCTGATGGAATGGCTATAGGTAAGGCCGTGAGGCTCCTATGCCCTGTTCTAATTGATATAGACACACCTCACTAGCTATTGGCTGTTGGAGGCCTATCTGCGTTGCAAAATGAGCTGACTTCTATAGGGGAAACACCCACATTAGGCATTGTTGCAGTTCCTGAGGGCACGAAGAAATTGTAGCCTAGACCAAGATTTTGAAAAAGAATCTAAAGATCTAGTGTCACGTTTTGTGGAGAGAGGATATAATAGGAATATGGTTGATAAGGTGTCCAAGGAAGTTGCTACTCTGGATAGGGGGCAAATGCTTGGTGGGACCAAGTGGAGACCTGAACGTAAGGGTCTAAAATTTATCACCAAATATTCGAATCAATTCTCTGAAGTTTGCAACATTGTCAAAAAATATATGCCCATTTTATATGGGGATGATACCTTGAAGCATATAGTTGACAAAGGTTGTGAATTTATATATTCTAAAAACTTGACAATTGGTAACATGCTCTCACCTAGCATGCTCCCAGACCAAGGTCCACGGAGTTCATGGTTAAATACTATGGGGACTTACAAATGTGGTAAGTCTCTTTGTAAACCATGTAAATACTTAAAGCAAGGGAATGGCTTTGAATCGTATGTAACTAACGAATCATTCACCACTAGGGGATGTGTAAAATGTTCTTCAACATTTGTAATCTATTTGGTTGAATGTACTCAACATAGATTGCAGTATGTTGGGTTAACTACCCGGGACATACGCACTAGGATTAAGGAGCATTTGGGATATATCTCAAATGATATCCATTGTTCGGCACTCTCCAGACACTTTATTGAAGTACACGGGAAAAATGTTGATATGTTTAAATGGAACGCAATTGAAGCGATTTGCAAGCCACGAAGAGGGGGCAGCAAACAAAAAATACTTGAAAGACAAGAAATCTATTGGATCCATAGACTAAAAACATTGGTCCCGTGTGGATTCAATTCACAATTTGATGTAATCAATTATTGGGAATGACCCATTTATAATTATAAGCTTGAGTAGAGACCTGGTTTGATACTATATGTTGATATCCTTTATTTAAGTCAGTGTAGAGCAAATTTGAACAATAGGATTTCAAATGGATTTAACATATAAACATATGTCTTTATAATTTAGATATCTATGATAGAAGGAATATTGGATTATGTACTTTGTGCTAGTCTTTAGCATTATAGCTATTGTGTGATACTGGGTTATGTTTTCATGTAATTATGAATAGTATCATGCTTGTATGATATGTCTTCACTAAGTAGACAACTATAAGCAATCAGTTTAGCACTATATATTGCAACTAATCTAAGCACATAGTATATATAGCACAGAGGTGTCAGCTAAAGTATTGATAGCACCTCTGTGCTTTACCATTCCTCCTGTATTAACCATGAGTCTCCATTTTCTGCTAATTAATTATTTTGTTTATCATATTTGTGATCTACAAATGAAAGTATGTTTGTTTATATCATGTTCATTTTCATTTACATTAAGATTGCGAATAGGTTCATTAGTGTTGTACTATATATATAAAATGATAGTGATAGGCATTGCATTTATTAATTAAAATCAATTACAGTGTTTGTTTTTTAATTGTTTAAGGGGCGGAGTATTACCCTTTAAATAGCACACCCTCTGAGAAGGGGGATATGTCTATGATTACGGCCAGGCTGGCCGAAACATGTTAGGCTGTGCTTGCTGAATTGTTTTTTTTTTTTTATCAGAGGCTCTGCTGTACAGGGTCTTTTATTGTGATATGACCTGCTGAGAATAAAGATTTGGATTTTTTACCTTATGACGACGCCTGGATATCATTTCATCTTTATTTCAATATTATTCGGAGTTTGGGGAGCTCCATTTTTCTTTTCCGGAGCGTCCGGTGACGTCATTTTCCAAGGACGGAGAGAGGGGACCTGAATTGCGGTGCACCCGGAAGTCATGTGATAGCGTTTGTCGGCATTTCCGCTGCTGTGGAGTGGAGGGCTAGAGATACGTACCTGAAAAGCTAAGCGGTCCGAGGAAGGACCGGCGAATTGAATTAAAGAAACAGGACTACTACATCCAGGGTAGACGAATATTGCCCCGAAGAGTGAGTAGATGGTCAAATCTGTTTACATTATTCACGCTTCCTGTATGTTGCTGCCTCCATGTTGCCTGCTATTTATCGCTTGTGAGCTATCTCATTTTTGACTGTGCACCTTATATAATCAGTTTGATTGTTTTACCCCCCATCTGGCTGCGGGCTGTTTGAAGCCTTATAGGAAAGCTGATATCAGCACTTGGGAACTGTTTTTTCTGCTTTTTGATTACCCCATTTCGCGAGTGCTGTTGTTTGTTTTTTCTTGCTTTCCCTGGAATAAATGATATATATATTCTAATGAACACTATGACGTCATTAATAACAGCAGAGAACTCTGATTTTAATACGAGCAATGCCACTGAAACCTTTTTTTCACTATCTAAAGTGGATGATTTAGATCTACAGGGCCTTGAACTGGAGGATTTATTCGGTTTAGATGGGCCAGATGTACAACTTAGTGAACTCTTTTCACAAATGGAACGATTAAGGTTAAAAGAACAAAGACTTAAACTTGATACCTGGACTCTGAACAAATATTTGTTGCTTAGAATGATCCCAAGAGGTTTGCGTGTTTATAAATTTCCAACCTTTGAAACCTCAGACGAAACCTTCATTCAGGAGTGGAATGAGGTTTTGACTGAATGCTCACTACGTTTAATGCAATTACTTGTCAATTATAAAACTGTACAATTGGTAGTTGTAAGACAGGCAATAGAAGGTTTACAACAGGAGCTAAACAAATTTAGAGAGATAGATGGGTATGGGGTTTTGGATAAAACCTTACAAAACATTATTGAGACAAATAAAACTGAGATTATTCATGTTAAACACACTAAATATATTAGGGATAAAAATGACTATCAGAACAAGCAGGTTTTTATTTGGAAAAGGAAGAACAGAAAAAGAAAGTCAAAGAATTCTAACAAACATAACCAGCAGGTGTTAGATACTTTGAATGAAAATGCTCAAACTAAAACCAGTAAAAGGAAATTTAGATCTAAGGGCAAACATAGAGTAACTTTTTCTGACACAGAGCCAGAATCCACAGATGAAGATGGCTCATTATCAGCCTTCTCAAGCTCTTATGAAGAGAGTGGGGATTCAGACACAGGTATTACTGAAGCCATAAGTAATATGGCATCATCTGTAGCAGTTGATCAGGGTACTGCCTGTGGAAACACTACTAATAATGGGGATCTGGTGGTAAGATCTAAAACACAGGTAGATAAATCCAAGAATCCTATTAAGCCAATTTTGACAAATAAACAGCCACTAAATGTTGAGCAACATAGGGTTAAGGAGCAGGTTTTTCAGGTAGACACGATACAAACCAAAGGGGGAGGAGGGCAGAAAAAGCCCCAACCTCAGAGAGGGAGAGACAAATATTTGCTCAGGAAGACAACGATTCCAAAACAATAAAACAAATGGATGTGATTAATATTTCTTCACATACTTTGAGTGATTTGGAAACAAAGGTGCTTAAACTTGGTTTAAATTTCAGTCCAACTAGGAATTTTGATCTCTTCCAGACCATCCTTGATGTAAATAAGTTTGTAAGACAGCTTACACTTAAAAAACACTATTCAGAATCAGTTGATTCTGTTACAGATATGAGAACCAGGGATGGTCTGGAGGAGATACATCTCCTAAATTTTGAGGACACACGTAGTATGTTAACTCTAAGGACACTAGACAGCACTGACACACTTGATACTCCATATGAACATGCAAAAGGACAGCTTACTAACACTAAATCTAACTTTTATCCCATTCAAACAAGGGGTAAACAGTTGGAATTGTTCCATAAGCGTGTATTGGAGGACCTTACTGTACTCTCAGAGAATAATACCCATATTGGATCTAATCTCAATTTTAAAGAAAGGGAGGCTCTTAGGTCATTGCAGTCAAACAGTTCACTGGTCATAAAAAATTCTGACAAAGGTGGCAGCGTCGTTGTTATGGACAGAAGTTCATATGTATTGGAAGCACAACGACAACTGGGTGACTGCAATGTCTATGTGGAACTTTCCTTCAATCCCACTGCTAGGTTCCAGAGGGAGCTTATGTCATTGGTGGATGATGGTGTGGAAATAGGCATTTTAGACAGAAAAACAGCTACCATACTGAATGTAAAGGATCCTGTTTTGCCTATTTTCCACCATCTTCCAAAAATACATAAAGGCCTGGAAAATGTGAAAGGTCGCCCGATTGTGGCGGGGATAGGCTCTCTATTGGAGCCTATGTCAGAGTGGCTTGACACTTACTTACAGCCCCTTGTTAGGAAGTTACCCAGCTACATCAGAGACACAACACAT